>NC_065529.1:42415261-42510047 GCF_006386435.1 Epinephelus moara | reverse complement strand
GCATGCACACGTGAGCGCGGAGCACAGAGAAGCAGTCAGAGCTACAGGCTACAGTGAGGCTAAAAACAGAGTTCATGTGACGTTTTTTGAAACAACTTTTTATGTCGGGCTGCAGCACACTTGGATCACTATGGATGAGCAGTATGGAGATACTTTGTGGTTTCAATTTTGTGTTCTTGGACGTTAGTCTGGGGCGCCGTCAGCCATCAGGTGTGCTAGCTGCTCCCCTCGCCGATCTCCGCAAGGGATGTGAGGACTCTAAAACTTCACCAGGGCCTTCCTCAGCATGAGGGTGGGTAGATAATGGCTGAATTTTCATTTTTGGGTGCACTATCCCTTTAAGGTCTTATTGAAGGGCTGTGTCGACAAACAGAAAATATGTCCTAACTTTGTATGTTTTTTCTTTCTCTCTCTTTCTATAAAGAAAATAACTTTGCGAGCAGAGGCAGATTTGCAGAGCAGCCACCTGTACGACAACTGGCCACCCGGTGGCATCACAGCATCAAATCACAACCATGACACTTTGGAGTCGTCTCCACTGCTGGCAGGAGGAACGTGACTGGCTGCAGAGCATCTCACTGCTTTTAAACCAATTTCCACTTTTTCTAAACACGTTTAAAGGCTTTTTATAAGGACTTTTTTAAAGCTGGTGTGGTGGCTCTGAAAGGGTCAGTACACTCAAAAACATACTCTCTCTTCCCTCTAGTGGCATCTGTCAAGTCAAATAGTTTGAGTTTTTATATGTCCAAGTTTGGAGATTTCTGCCTCCACCCCAGTAGCTTCTTTGCATATGACGTCATATGTCAGTGCACTGTCCAGATGGAGGGCAGGCAACTGAAGGCAAAGACTACCAACACTGCGCAAATGCTTATGATCTGCGCTGTTTATGGCTGATCCAATCAATCAGATCAGGACAAAACAAAGGCTACTTTTAGTCTTTAAAATAGGAGGACATACAGGTGAGAATTAGAAGAAAATACCAAAAAGTCCCCGAGAAACAGCAGCAAATGGGGGATCAAAAACTTTTGTCTTCAGTCTGGAGCACAGTCAACTTATTTCAAATGTTAACATTAAAGCATGTTAAATGTGTCATGTTGGATGCAGTTAGAAAATGTTGTGACACCCTCTCCGTGTTTTTAGCCACGACCCAGATTTTTAACAGCGTTTCACCAGACCTCTAGAAACAGTTGACCGAGCAGGTAGAAAATAGTAGCTTAAGTTAGCTAACATTAGCCAATACCGTTGCTTAGTAACGTAGCCTGACAGTAGCGCATCCATGTCCAGAGTTGAAATGTAAAAGACAGTTATAATCAAAACACATTTACTCACCCTGTACTGTAACGTTTGGAGGTGTGGAGGACGAGGTCATTTGTAATGTCGACCCTTCACCCTTCAAACGTGACAGCTGAAATATTCAACATTAACATTTCTTTCAATAACAGAGTTCCTGATACTCTGGATACCGCACAGAGCAAACGAGAGACAAACCAAACTGACTGACTGGAGAGATAATACGAAGGGGAAGAGACAGATTTGCTGTTTTTTTTTTNCTAACGTGACAGCTGAAATATTCAACATTAACATTTCTTTCAAACGTGACAGCTGAAATATTCAACATTAACATTTCTTTCAATAACAGAGTTCCTGATACTCTGGATGCCGCACAGAGCAAACGAGAGACAAACCAAACTGACTGACTGGAGAGATAATACGAAGGGGAAGAGACAGATTTGCTGTTTTTTTTTTGTTTGTTTTTTTGTTATAATTGGGTGAAATGAGCCTTTAAACCCAAATATGAGGCTTTGCACTTGTCCTTTAAACTGCATCAGTCCGTTTCAGTGACTGTTCACTTCAGTGCTGCACTTTATGTCATTTATACTTACTGTTTAAAAAAGAGTGTGTTTTACTCTCAGGTGTAAGTTATGCTTTCTCTCCCCTCACGTGCCGGTGAAGCCCACTGAGAGTCATATGGTAGAAAAGAACATTTATTAAAAAACGAATGATGATGAAATGGGCTCACCGCTTTAAATTGGAAGAGTAGAGAATATTTGTCAGAGCGCTGAGTGTCAGTCTATGTATGTATCTATATCTATGCATATAGGACAGGTTGTGATTTTAACTAATTGTCTGACATCAGTCTGGGTTTTATATTAGTTGCATTCCATTTGTTTATTTTAAAGGTGTTTTCAGTAAATGCTACTGATTATTACAGTATACATATATTTACTGTTTTTACTGTAAAAGCCGTGTTCATACTGCAGGTGCGTTATTCCCTTTAAGCAATGTGCACCATTTTCTTTAGAAACTGAATTACTGCTGTGCTCGCCTGTAGGTGACACTGGTTGGCGGGTTTATAAATGGTCTGACAGTAACTGAACAGCTTCTGCTGGAGAATCAGCAGCCTGATGAATGTCAGGTTGTGGTAACATGCTGCAGTATGCCACCAGAATATTTAAATATTTTGATATATTAAGTTAAATAAGTATTAAGTTAACATATTAGTATTACAAATTGGTTCAGTTTGTATTTAAATACTACATAAATTCACTTTAAACAGTGCAATTATTCTGATGGCACACTCCAGACTCCACAGTACCTGCTGTCGATTAACTGAGAACATAAATAATAATAAATAACGAGAAATAAACATTAATATTTAAGCAGATACAAAGCTACTGAACTTCCAACCCTGAGTTTCAACTGTACCTTGTATTGTTGGTGTGATGTTCATGTTAAGACTACGTTTGTTAATATTTGCTATAGGTGAACCATAAAAACCATACAAACTACACATTAATAAAGATGTATCTCTTTGTAGCTCCTACGGTCACAGTTTCTCTGCCTCAGTCTGAAGTTTTTATATTCTTATATAGTCTAATTTCGGTGCGTTAGAGAGTAGCTGGTAACGAAAGTGGAACATTCAGCACCTAGAGAGACAGACATTTTATATTTTAGTGGAGTTCAGACTGGAGCTAAAAGGAGACCAACAACTTAAGGAGGTAATAATCCTTCAGAGGTTGTTTTCAACTTGTTCTGCTGCCCCCAAATTCCTAAAACCTCAGTTATTTCAGCTTTGATTTAAAAACTATTAATACAACTGTCACATTAGGTTGAAGTTGACATTTACTCCCAGCTCTCTAACAGGTCAAGGTTCTTCCGCCACCAGTTTGTCATCGGCTGTTCTCTGATCAGCTGCTTCCAACAGGTCAGTATGTGGGTGTTACACTTATGTGACAATGCCATTGGCCACTGTGGGTTGTTGGGCTGGTGTTAGCAGTGGTAACCACTGTATGAGTGCAGTGCAGAGCAGTGGTGATTAGATAGCTAGTGGGACACACAGGGACTCCCATGCGCTAATGTGCACGTGTGGTTGGACCATTCACAACAACAAAGAACAGAGAAGCTCAGATTACAACTCACACACAGAGGGAGCGTGATGTCATCCTCTTCTCAGGACGCCATTACTCCACTATATCTTTACATAGCCAATAATTAATGCTCTGAATGTTGTATAATGGTCCTTTAAAGCTACAAAAGGTAACTTTAAAAATATTATATAACTTTTTGTCAATATCGCTTGAACTATCACTACATCCTAACAGTAGTGCATGAGGCAGAAGATCATGTTCTTCCTCATCTTAGTGCATCTAATGGCATTTGCAGGAATCTCTCGGCAGGTATCATGGAGGGAAAAAAACACTGAGAGCTGTAGTTGGTAACTTAAAATAACCTTCTGTCATATTTGCTTAAACTGTCACTAAATCCACACAGCTCTACATTAGACAAATAATCTGTGCTAGAGAATCCTTGGCTCTGATTGGTTGTTTTTCTTTAGCCGTGGTGGATTCTAGGTAGTGACATTAGAAGAACTATGAGGAGGAGGAGCATGAGTTTTTCCACAGATTATCTGTCTCATAATATTATTTTCAATAATTATTTTTATAAAAGTTACCAACTACAACTTTAAGTAATTCTGAGAGTAAAATTTACCAACTGGTGAACAAAACAGATTTTTGTTTTTTCTCTCACTCATGAGGTCATTTGTAAAATGACACCCTGCTCATTAAATCATTGAAACTCAAATTTTCAACCACTTTACTTCAAACCACTTACGAAACCACTTAAACTTATAAAATATAATAAATAAAAATCCCACACAGATGGAAGCAAATACATGACAAGTTTTAATTTTCCCATAAAACTGACATTTCTATGCAAAGCGAACATTTCAAAACTTTCACTTCCAAATTGTTCTCAAGCGCCCCCAACTGGTGATGTGTGGAAATTATGAATTTTTGAGAGGCTCAAACAAAATGGAGGAGTTTCAAACATTGAAACTCAGATTTGACATTAACTTTGGCAAACTGGTTCAAACTAATTCCAACTTTCTCAACGACCCATCAAAACCCTGTTTATGCACAAAACATATCGTCCACTGCTCTGTGGATTTCGGGATGCTTTAGAGAAATAGAAATCTCAGAATCTGTTGAAGATGATTTGATGTGAACTGTCCGCTCTCGGCACCGATAATCACAAATGATCAAAGTCTAATAAAATTACAACACATTAAAATATTAATGGCTTGAACGTATATACATACAATCATAACAATAAATAACAACTCTGAAATTAAAGAAGCAGCTTCGTCTGATCCAGATAAGCGACATGAAGAATGAATATATAACTAAAGTCTTTTTGTAGGTTAGAGGTTTAACTGGTTGTTAAAGGGTCAGTTCACCCAAATTACAAAAACAGTCTTTCTAGTATCGTCTCTCCAGTGAGATACACATATGGTTTTGAGATATCTTTGTCTAGGATTTCTGCTTCCACATCAATGCCGTGCGAGCAAAGTAACACAACTTTAGAACTGAAGAAACTCAAATGTTAAATTAACAAAGAGCAACATGTTATTCAGAAACAGTGTCCGCAAGAAAATATTGATAGACTTGAGTATCCTGATATTATGTTTTGTGATAATGTACAGATTCTCAAAAACGCTGCCAATTTTTTTATTGTTTACAAATTTTAATTCTCTTAATTTGTTTACATTAAGAATCTGAAGCGCTTTACTTTTAATTTTGTCTTTTGATATCGGCAAATGTTCAATACGTTGCTCAGAGCGGCACAAACATTAGTGCTATTATGCTGAATGGTACAGGGACTGTGATAAATACAAATACAGATCCCACTGTTCAGACTATATTAAAAAAAAAGTGCTCGTTTTTTAAGCATATGGGCGTGTCATTATGAAAGCTTTCCTATGATTATATTTGTTAAGAAATTATAATTGTAATTGTTCAGAAATCACAATATTGTAACCCCTGTATCGTAATTCATATCGCATCGCCAGATTCTTAACCTAGTGAGGATGTGTTCCAGCTTTGAATGGCTTTAAAATCAAATCACAATTAAAAGACTGCAGTTTTTAAAAGGTCTGGTGTGTCTGATTTAGTGACATCTAGTGGTGAGGTTGTAGATTGCAACTAACTGAAGCTCCTATGTGCCAAGTGTGTAGAACTACGGTGACGAACCCTAAAATGCAAATGTCCCTCTCTAGAGCCAGCGTTTGATTCTCATTGCTCATTCTAAGGTATGAAAACAGAATTCTTCCTCTAGTTTCAGGTGATTATAAACTATCGAAAATAGTTACGAATATTATATTCCATTTTTGCAATATATATTCCTGCTGAGTTTAACTTTAACTTAGATTATTAATGTCTCACCAAACTGCGAAATATTCATTTAAAGGGTTTGTCTCCGACCTTCAACTTCGCTGTTAAATATACTCAGCTGTAGTTCGTTATCTTGATGCCAAATCGAAATTCTCAGCTGATGCTTGTATATTTAAAAGCTGGCACAGAGTGAGCAGTATTTAAAATGTCACCGTTAAAATAAATACACATAAAGCTACTTTTGAATGTCACAATTGTTTTTGTAAATTACTGAGTAGCAGTGTCAACAGTAAGGCTAATGTAAAATCTCAATGAGTTAAATGTGTGATTTATATTTTTATCTATCATTTTATTTTACATGCTGAAAAAAGTTTAAGTTTGGTACAAACAGGCCTAAATACTAACAGTATTAGTACAGTCACAGAAAATAATCAGAATACATAAGTTAGAAAAATTCCAATTAAGTTCCAGTGTGAACTGTTAACAGTAGGGCTGTCCCCTCAAAGTTGGAGATTCGAATCATCACTCGGAGACCCCGCGGTCGACGGAGACGGCTTCAAGTCAAGCTGTCGTTCTTGTTTTTTGGCTTTCATACTACTCTTTGATACAGAGAGCTGCGGACATGATGTAGCAGCCCTACCCAACCAACTACAACACAGTCTATGGCCTTTGATTGGTACTGAGTGTCGCCAAAAATGAATGCACATTTCCGATCCGTTGTTAGTGCAGTGAGCTTGTTTACTATATTATGATGAATGCCGCTGTCACTCTGAGTGTCCTACTGAGTACGTTTAAACTTTAAAACTTTATGTAAAAAACAACAACAAAAAAAGAATTCTCAAATATTTGTATTTAACAAGCAAATCTGATTCGACAGCCCTAGCTGACAGTGTGTTCTAATTACCACCGCACAGAAGACTGTTGTTTTTGTAAGTTGGATGAACTGACCCTTTAACATCGAGAAAAGAACCAGATAAAGAGCAGAAGAGTTGAAGCTGCAGGTGTGTCTCAGAAATACAGGAGGTAGTGAACATCCAGCAAGTCCAGACACTATTAAATTCCTAAAGAGTTCCCAGAATGCTCACTGACTGGAGCTCCCTGTGATCCTAAACTTAGTTTGGTTATAAGATGATTAAATGCGAGTAGATTATGCACCATGTGAGTGTACAGTAATTATAACAACTGCAGGTTCCCTGATGATCACACTGAAAGTTGTTTGTCTTCAGTCGGGAGGAAGGAGGAAGGTTAACTTAAAGTCTGACATGCTGATTGACGAAGACTTGTTATTCTACTTGCGTCAACATGTACAGCTGCAAACATTTTACCCAGCTAGAAGACATTTTATTGACTCTGGTCCAAAAAAGAGACAGTGTCCCTGCTGAAAATGAGCACAACACCAGAGATGTGGGCCGTGATTCACACGTCTGGAACCAGTGTGACGCCGACGTACTCGACAGTGTTTCACTACCTTCTGACAGAGAGAGACACCCAGTGACTTCATGAATTTATTTTATCTTTTAATTGCTATAGATCTGCTTGAAGCTATGGCACGAGCACAGCACATCCAGAACATCTGAGAGCTGCTTAAAGACTCTGTTGTTTTACACGAGGACAAAGTCACAAAGTCACTTCTCCATCCTCTGACCTCCACCCTTTAAAACCTGCAGGAGATCCCTTCATTCCAAACTGAAGTCACGTGTGCAGTGGTTTCCACTTCTCTGACAATTACTGGACGGAGGGAGGCGTCAGAAAAAAGGCCGGAGGGTTATAAGGCATCAGTGTGGCGGGGCCACAGAAAGGCCAACGAGCTCCGCAAATTGGACATTCACAGCCGATCTGCACATCCTGAACTCTGTCCTCCTTCACTTCACTACACCTGAAGGTTTAAAAGGCCGATCCGTCACAGATGATGTTCTGGCCTCGGCCGGGAAACAGCTCCATCTGCCAGTACCGAGGGTCGGCGTACACTACAAAAGGTCAAAGGTCAGAGGGAACAAACATCAGCTGAGTGTTCAGACAGTTACAGCAGCCTCATGTGACGTTCAGCTGTTTGATTTTAAACATTAGGGAAACAGATACAGACTGTGAGGTACAGTTTAAGCAGCTGCTAACTGCAAACAGCCAATGTGGCTGTTTACACCCAGGTGTATGTTCCTGGCTGTCAAAAAAAGACGTTAACACAAATACAGCTATTCTGCTAACTTTTATATACACATTGTGCATTCAGCCGCTTTATACATCCTTGAAACTAATAATAATAAGTCAGCTAAATCTAAAATTAATAACACTTAGTTGATTGTGCTGCTCTTTATGTTACGCCATCTGATTTTCTGGTGGAGCATCCTCAAGCTTTTTTCTCGTAAATTAACAACTTAAAGCTCAGGGAACATCCCCATTTGGCTAGTACTCTCCTAACTATGATCTCTTTGTCCTAATCCTAACTGCTTCCAACCGTAACGTGTCAATATGACAAGTACTAGCCGATCACAGGATCCATAAAAACTTGCTGTAGAGATGAGTGTAAATAGCCAAATATCTGCAGTGTGACTATTCTCACCCAAGTTTAAAGAGAAGCTTATTTATAGACGCTATTTATCTATTTTAATATTTATTATTTCTTTTTTTTTTATCATTCTGTTTATGTATTTTTTTTAAATTGTATTTCAATTATTTTATTATCTATCTTATTATTTTATTATTTTTATTTATTTCATTCTTATTATTTTATTATCTAAGACACTATTTGTATATTTTATTGGGCAAAATATCTTTATAAATTGTATAACAGACCTTAGGTGTCTGCTGTTGTAATCCAATTGTAATTTACTAAATATCTGTTTTGTACAAAGCCCTTTTTTAAAATAATGTACCAATATAATAACTGTGTTATGTATTCAGCGGCAGTGCAAAATATTGTAATAATTGTATGAAAATCCTTGAGCGTTAGTAATTCACTAATTATTTGCTAAATAACTGCACATAAGATAATTATTGTTGTGAGGAAAAAGAACACCTTCAGGGGCTCCAAGTCAAACACACACTGTGCACACAAAACAATGATTACCATCATTCATATACTCATTTACTCTTTGGGAAGTGGAAAGTAATCTGTGTGTTTTCTACAGAGCCCGGAGGGGATTTTTTTTATTGTGTGACACAAGACCAAAGTTTATTCGTACCGTGTGAAGTTTTCATTTTGTTACATTAAATGTGTTATATTAAAAACAAGTGCTGCAGGTGTTACCCATGTCTCCAGGTGTCAGCCACAGGTTGAAGGAGCTGCAGTGTTTCTGACAGTGCTGAACAGGCAGAACTCGGACGGTCGGTAAACCCTCGCCCACCACCAGCAAGCCAAACACCCCGACACCCTGAAACACAGACCCACGAGTCAAAGTTAGAGACTGAGAGTTCGTTTGTGGTCAGTCCTGTCAGTACCAATAATACTGTATTCCTGTTAAGTCTCTTAGTGTGGATGTTTGGACACCGTGAACTTACCTTACTCTGGGAGTTTGTGCTGTGGGTGACGAGGCAGCGCTGCACGATGGTCCCAGCACTGTCCAGCAGCGGGCGGAGCTCAGCCTTCGGGAAGAGCCACCTCAGCACCTTCTCCCTGGTCCCAGAGCTGAACCTCCTGCACAGACAACACAACACACACCAACAATCACCAGTCACAATCGTGTCTGGTGTCATCAAAGATTTACTCCACATAGTCTCTCTAACAGGAGATACAGACAGGGACAAATTTCCACACATCTTTTACACAGACTACTCTCTCCCACTGTGATTAAAAAGCAGGTCAGGTCTGAGTCCCTCAGAGCCGAGTGGACAAGTGGAGACGTCTACTTTGAACAGAAATGTGTACCAGAGCAGTGTGAAGTTGGCGGGTCCTTGGGGGAGTCCTAGGTTGTGGTTCTGCAGACCGTCGTCCTCCTCCAGCAGAATGGACATGGAGCCTGAATGGGCCAAGTAGAGCTCCTCAAGCTGCTGCCGCTGGACGCTGAGAGACTCCCCACCCTGCAGACACCATGAACGAACAAAACATTTCTCACACATTACTGCTCAATGGAACTGCAACGATTAATAGAAATAGATTGGTCCTCAACTATTAAATTAATCTGCAACTGATTTGATGTTTGATTAATCAGTTTGAGTATTTCTTAAAGAAAAAAAGATGAAAATTATCAGATTCCAGCCTCTAAAATTTTAATATTTAATGGTTTCTTCACTCCTTTATGGCAGTTAACTAAATATATTTGAACTGTGGGGAAAAAGAGTCATTTAAGGACGTCATCTTGGGCTTGACACTGATGGACATTTTTTTCCATTTTGTGACATTTTATAGACCAATCAACTGAACCGATTAACTGAGAAAATAATCAACAAATTATTCAGCAATGAATAACAGTTAGTTGCAGCCCTACTGCTCAACATCATGTCACTGTCGTCTGATAACAGTGCAAACATATTTGAAAATTCTAGTAATAATTAAACTGTGATCACAATAATCAACTGTGATGATTTTTTTTTGTAACTTGCAAGACTTACCAAGTTTATTTTCTAAAGAAATGCAGTGAAACAAACAACACACTTATAACAATCTCATGTGCCACACTTAGAATGCTGGGTTTGAGACATAGACTGGCTTGGTTTGAACTCTGACCTTCAGCAAGACCAGCTGCGGCCCCCGTCGCAGAGTCACCGTCCCTCTGAGGCTCTCTGGGACTTCAAGCACCGAGGAGATCTCTGCACAGCTCGAGCAGTTGACCAGATTCTGCCTGAGAGAGCCGGCACTCCACCATTCGTGGAAACCTGCAGCACACACAGTAAATTATCTTTTTTTAATCCTTTAGAACAGATATCCAGTACTTTCTCAATAAAAAACGTGTCCGTGTGTAAACGTGTGCCCTCATGCTTCAGACCTTGCAGGTTGTACTTCTTAGCAATGGGCAAGGACAGCAGGCGGACGTGGCTGAGCGGGGACGACCAGTTGTAGCAGCCCAGGTTGACCAGACCCAGCTGGGTGGCACTCTGAGGGTATGTGAAAGCCAGCACCACCACCAGCAGGAAGCCCACTGCCACCACAAACTGCAGAGACAACAGGGACATTAACAACACTGAGAGTTGTGTCCCTCCTCAGGACACACAGAGAACATGAAGAAACCTTCCGAGGTCTTAGCTGTGTAATATTTGTGTTGGCAGGTCTGACCTTTATGGTGGCTCTCAGGATGGGGAACTGGGGAGGTTCTCTCCTGGGCTCGTTGGTCTCCAGAACCTGCTTGATGAACCTCTCGATCTCCCTCTCCGACATGCCATAGCGGTAGCCTGATTGGCGGAGGATGTCAATGCTCTCGGACAGTTTGTCGTAGATACACGGCTCGCTCATCGTCGTTCCCATGACGGCAGCACTGACTGCGGCTTCTCGGTCAAACTTGTCGATCTTCAGCTGCTGTGAGCTCCAGGAGCATGATGTCACCTGAGAAGACATCCAAAACATGAGCTGCCACTTGATAAACCAGCTAGCTTCGTAACTTAGATGACTTAGGGGTGTTGATGTTATTTAAATTATTCTAACCAATCTAAACATGGTTGCAGTGCTGTGAGTCTCAATGTGTGCTAAACGCCACTCATACAAACAGGTTTGTTCTCAAGCAGCACGTTTGATTTATCAAAGAGAATGTGTGGCATTCACTGATAGCCAGAATGTTTGTACAAAAGGAATTCACATGTGGTCCAGACATGTTGTATGAGTCATGCACTGATACCTCCCTCTACAGTTTAACTGTACTTGGGAAAAAAGCAAAATATATAACTAAAACAAATATACATTGTAGGGATTTGATGGATATTGTTTTTGCCAGATCATTAGCATTAAATGTTTGTTAAAACACCCTGCAATCATCAGTTTAGTGTTTGAGATAAAAGAAGGGATGCAGGATATTGGATTTTTGCCTATAGCCAACATGCCGATACATAACAACTGATACCGATACTGATATCGATATATCCACTTTTTTTCCTACCTAATTTTAGTGATTATCAAGTCTCTTCTGTAGTGGAATTAACATCATATTATGCATATATACTCTTATCCTGATGGCCCACCAGCAGATGGAGACATGAAATACAAAACTTTCCAATGTATCTTTTATTTATTAATTGTGCAAGATAAGAAAAAGCATGTTGGCCGATTCTAATAGTTCATTTTAAAGCCAAAATCTGCCAACATCGATGACGTGCCGATATTATCGTGCGTCCCTGTATAAGAGAGACTTCATTAATGTTCATTTGGGGTGGGGAAAAATCGATTTAGCATAGTATTGCGATATTTTTGTGTGGCTATATCGTATCGTCACACAGTGCCAAATATAAATTTTTTATTACATAAATTATCAATATTATAAATACAAATTAAACTTTAGGTAGCCTTCTAAGATAATATAATAAATTACTTTTTCAATACACGATATACATTTTAGTGCTGCTGCAAAACAAAATGGCTGAAGTCAGATGTCCAGACAGAAAACTTTATCTTATGAGATAAAACAGATGCTGACAAAGTTTTCATTTGGAGACATAATTTACAGTCGAAAAAAGGCAATAAATCACAAATTGAGTTTCCCTTACTCACAGCGCAAAACAAAAAAGAATGAATGATGCAACTACAGAAACAGAATGGAGCTATGATGCAACTGTCTGTGGGAGTGAAGCATTCAGAGGACTCATACCTTGCAAAAACAGGTACAAGCAAGTAGTGCATTAGTGTAAAAAACTACAGCTAACATGGCAACAAACATTAAATAATATAGGAGGATTTAAACACAGTCGACCTTTGTTTGTGCGACCGTGGACATGGTAGAGGAGACAGTATGGTATACAGGTAGAGACAACGTGGGGCGCCTAAGTCTCTTAGGTTACAACTATAGTATAGTTACAACTATATAAGATAACTTCAGTGTTATCAGTACTCAGATCCTTTACTTTTAGTACAAGTATTAGTACTATAATCTAAAATTACAACATTATAAGTAGGTAACAAATAAATAACAGTACAGAAGTATCAAAAGCAAAAGTGCTAATGATGCAGAATGGCTCATATTAATGTAAAATATTATATAATTCTGTTTTTATCATGAACAAATACACCCGAAAGCATTTGAAGTTTGCATTTTGTAGTTTTCCAACGCCACATTTAGATACTTTACATGCTATTAGGTTAATAAATGTTAGTATTACAATGCTGCTATAATATGTAAGAACTGTGTATAAAGTAACTACACCTGTCAAATAAATGTAGTGGAGTAAGAAGTCCAATACTTCCTTCTCAAACGGAGTAGCGTAGAAGAATACAGTGGCATAAATGGTAATGTTCAAGTAAAAAACAAGCACCTAAATACTGTCCTTGAGTTCAGTATCTGAGTAAATATAGGCTACTGTAGCTAGTTTACATTCCACCTCTGATACCATAATAAATACCATCAGTCCAGCTGCTGCATTTAAAACAATCACACATGTGTAACGTCGCCAAACACAGTGCCATGACACGATTTAATCTCCGTGATCATTAACGCTGTGTGCTTTAAAACTTAGTAACATACCAGCACAGGGATCAGCAGTGATCAACTGACAGCGACAACACTGACATGTTAGCTTGTTCCGGTTAGCTTCAGTTAACACTGTCACTTTACGTCGCTTAAAGAAAACTACAGCAGACTGACAGCCTCACCTCACAGTGACATCCACCGCCGTAGTCTGGGTCTCGTCTTTCTCACGCTACCTTCGAAAATAAATGTTTGTTTTTATAGCTTCCTAGTTAGGTGGCATGGCTACCACTAACAGCCCGGATACTGACTTCTTCTTCGTCGTCGTCTTCTTTTTAGGTTTCAACGGCGGTTCGTTGCCGTCACTTCTGTTTCGGAATGCGATTTAGAAATTATATCCTATTAATATATCATGTTTGACTGATAAAAACAAAGAAAATTGATCCATTTGATCCAGCTCATTACTGTTTTAATACTAAATAGTGGATACAATTTTCATCCAGCGTTTTACGAATTGGCGCATTACTGCCACCAGCTGGTGTGGAGTGTACATGACAGGCCGTTCAGGAGATTATTAAAGGGGAACATCACCTAGATTAGAAATTCAAATATGTTATTCCCAGTATCTAGGACAGTTAAATCTATATTTATGAACATGAGCTACTCTCTCTCAAAATCAGAAACCAGACAAGTTCGTCTCAAACTTGTGATGTCATAGGTTTAGTGGTTAAGCAATAGTCATAGTGTGGAGCTGCTCCATAAACAATGCACGGGACTCTGATTGCGTGAACCCAAAGGATGTTTTTCTTTTATATATATGTATATCCAAATGAGCCTTATTCTGCTGTAGTGTTTTCAGTTCTGAAACAGAAAATGAACCCATATACGTAATAAAACTTGTCAGGTGATGTGATGGATGGGCGTGCCACTTAAGCAAGGATTTTGTCATCTGTGTTTGGAGGGAAAGAGCTGCACTCAAAAGGGTTCTTGTCATTTTTAAGGATTAAAGAACTAACTCTTGGGTGCATGGTTGGAGGTGGGGATTTTCATTAAAATGAATCCTTGAAAACTGACAGACTGAGGATTTTTTTTAAAGAAGTCTGTTGGGTAACCATCTGCAGTCTCCAGGCCTGTAGATGAGATATGTAGGGTCTTTAAAAAATCTTCCAGTATGGATGAACTTACAAATGAATCGGATGTGAAATGTACCCATGTACTCAGGACATTCCCCTGGGTGCTCTCAGTGTCATCTAGAACATCTTTCACCATTCACAGCTTCAGACTTTACACCCTATGACATCACAAATTTGAGTCTTAGCACTCTAGCTTTTGAACTTGGGAGAGAGTTCTTGTTAACTTATATTTTAAGACTCTCTTAGACCATATGAATAACATGTATGAATTTGCCCTTTAATGAGGAAACTAATTGTAATAGCTAACACATGGGACTCAGATGCACTAATATGCATGTGCGCTCAAACTGTCTACCACATCAGAGAAGCTCAGATTATAGCCATGGATGTATTCAGAGAAGTGGATATAGCGTTAGAGGCGGGCCCAGTCATTCCTATGAAAGTTGCGCACAGGTGCATAATCACCTGGATGCTCTGCTTTGCTTCCACACTGTGTGGCCCATAGAGCGACTTGAGACTTCTGTTGACCAGCCAGCTACTTCAGGTTTAGCACTCTGCTAACTTCAATGAGGATAAAATGTTTCAACTGTGCAGCTCTTCTAGACTTTCTAAATGTTATTAAACCGAATGGATCAAAACCAGATAGTGAAACAAGTCATATTTAGAGGGGTTAGATGTAAAAAAAAACAACCTTTATCCACTGTTTTACAGACATCTCTTTCGCCATGTAAGTATTTTTGGGCAGAAGGGCATCATGTGACGGTGTAATTACACTGTTTGGCCACAACAAAAATTGGCTTTAAATCTTGGCACAGCTCCTGGGGGCCTGATTACATCACACAGGTAGCATGACTTCATTCTCTGCACAGGACGCTGTTTCTCCATTATATTCATACATAGACAGTAGTTGTTTGCCATAAAGCTCTGATTATCACATGGAGCTCCTTTAAACGTAGATTTTAGATTATGGAGTCCATGGTTTTACTTTAGGGGAGGTTGAACCCACGTTTCATAAACTCAGAGCCATGACCAATCAGAGGACAGAGAAAGGCCTCAAAGAGGACCAAAACAACGCACAGCGACCAATGGAAGCTCAGCTTGTATAAAGAAAGTCCCGACCCCGCTTCCGTTTCTTGTGCAACGATGAAACAGCAGCGACACCGAGCTGCGTCAAGCTGCAGAGAGTCACAGGATGAAGCTGCAGAGTGACTCAGGAAAACAAATAAAGTAAAAGATTTGTAAAAAAGAAAAATTATTTGGGGTACAAAACTTACGTCAATTTTGTGTATAAAGGTGTAGATTTCTGAGGACATGTAAAACAGGGGGACGGATGTCGTATGCTGTAAAGCTCTGTGAGGCAAATTGTGATTTGTGATATTGGGCTTTACAAATAAAATTGATTGAAAATTGAAAACTGATAAAAGTAGTAGAGGACTTTTATTTCAATAAATTTAAAGACATTTTCACCATAAACTGATACAGAAAAGCCACAAATTAGTCTATAAATAATTATTAGAATACAGGAAATTAAGTGTTTGATGCTCAAAATCTTATGGCGGACGCTCCTATTCCATGTATCACCCCAGTGTTGAAACAAAACCGACACCCCTGGTATTAATCTGGAAATATTTGTAAAATAAAACAAATAGATAAATCATTTTAATATAAATAAATGAAAGAAAAAAAACCTGTGACGTTCATTGTGTAAAAACAGTATTTTATTTTGAAAGCCATTACCGGAAGTGTCCGTTGTTAGCTTCCGAGCTTTACACAGCGATCCGGTTGTAACCTGGACACAACTACCAGGCGGCAACATTTGTCAAACCAAAACCAAGCTTGGCTGACGTTTGGATTTACTCTCAACTCGTTAACTGTCTTCTTGGTTTCCCTCCACAAAAACCAGCAGGTTAAACTGGTTCAGGCCGGTGTAAACTGGTGCTGTGGTCGCGGTCAGCGTGTTGTTGTTAGCGGAGGTCAGCGTGTCTCCAGCTGAAACCAGCCAGCCGTCCATATGCTTTCCCCGGGCAGGACCGTGTCTTCACGGCTGCTCAGGCCGGTCTCGAGGCTTCCTCTGTGGCAGGGCTCTGATGGGAGAGCCGCCAGCTCCCTGCAGAAAGGTAACAGCAGCTTGGAGCATTTTAAACTGCTTATTTAGAGCCGCAGAGCAGCTAGCATGATGCTAATCCCAAAGTGACGCAGTTCAGTGAGGAGACAGGAAACTTCCAAACACTGATGACCTGAGTGATGAAATGTTGAGTAATGACCTCTGTGACCTCTCTGTATGATTAGATCGAAATGTGACATTAAAACTATAAAATCACTTAAAACAGCAGGAGATGGTTGATTTTAATACTTACATGATCAATAATGTAACTCATCTATCAGCAGAAGTAACATTATGTGGTCCCAACTCCTTTCATATATACATATATTATTAATATTAAACACAGATGGATAGATTGAAAGATAGATTATGTTTGAGATCATTTGAAAACTCCTGGGTCACAAAGTTTGTCCAGCAGACAACACTGCTAAGTTATGTATTCAGTTTAAAATGTTGCTTATGTAAAAATACTCTGCATTTCTTGGTCACTACCTTTTAAGAACCACATTCTTCTTATTCATAACAGTATGTGGTTTCTGTTCTGTGCATATATGAAAAATTAACATCTGCTCATGTGTCGTTATCAGAGTTAATAAACTCTAGAAATTCAGTATCAGTCGAGCTCTGGTTCAGAAACCCCAAAGAGTTTATTACCTAGGAAGGTCAAATTTATTATGATTTTGTCGACAAGCAGTATTCAGTGTACAGAGGAACCAGATATCCTCAAGTGACGCAGTTAAGTCTGGAGACAGGAAACTTCACATAACCTGAGTTATGAAATCTTAAGTAATGACTGGTGTGAGCTGTGTAAGATTATAAGAACACATTTAAAACTATGAAATCACTTAAAAACAGCTAAGTCCACGGGAAAGGGTTAATTAAGGGAAAATGGATCATTTTATTCAATTTCAATATTTCAACAACTTAAATAGTTTATCAGACAGACGTGTCGAACATAATGTGATTACATCTTTGTCTATATTACTTTTTCATTACCTTAATTTGTTTGAAATTTTCATTTCACTTTTTTTTTCAGTTTTCTTCTTTTATGTGTTTGTTTTTCTAAATATCTGAGATATTCTTAATTCTTCGATGTATGTAAATAGATCAGGGGTGTAACTATACATATCCTTAAGACAAAGTAGGAATACCATATTCTAAAAACAAAGCAACACATAAATACAACAAACATTTAATAACCATGCTACAAATGCCACAGATCACACCAGACATTACAAAAAGTGGATGCAGTGCAACAAATTAATTATTACTAATAGATTCAGCGTCTGATTCCGGTACATTGAGGCTCCTTACCCGCACTCTGATTTAGCAGTTTGACAGACTGAGGAGCAAAAGAATTCCTCAACCCGTTCAGTCAAGACTGTGGGACTCTAAAGTCTCTCTGTGAGGGCAAAAGCTGATATTCAAATAAAATGTGAAAAGGGTCTGATGTAATATTAACAGAGAGAACATTCTTTTAGTACACACAGCTGGAAAACTTGACTCAAGTGTTTGACCCACAATCTTTGAGCAGATATGTGGCAGTTTAGCTTTAAGTTTAACAGAGAGGCAACTGCACCATACACTGATTTCATGCTGCATAATACTCAGTGTTATAGATAAAGTATTTATTATGCAAACTCTCCTTCCTTTCAGATATGCTATATGCTACTGGTTAGTTAAACAATAAAGCACTGCATCATATTTTATAAGCCCTGTGGTAGTCTGGTGACCTGTTGAGGATGAACCTCTCGCCCAATGTCTGCTGGGATAGCCTCAGCCCCTCCTGCGACCCTTAAAAGGATAAGCTGTAAATTTGTCTGTCAATTTTATTTACAAATGCGCTATGATTTGAAAGTAGCAAGTAGTCACACAGTGAGTAAAATAAATTATGTATAGAAATACATTATTTTAAGTTGCATCTGTAATCGTTTTATAATTGCATCGTAGCCCTCTGAATCGACTCATGAGATGCCTAGACATTCCCACTTCGACTCTACCAGCACAGTTGATGCATGACTCAGCAAACACTGACCTGCCTGTTGTGTGACTCGGGATTTTAGTCCTGATCTGATTAAACTCAGACTTAAACCATCTGACTGTGTCTGTTGTTGTTTTGTGCTACAGAGATGATAAAGAAATACGACCTGGACAAAGATGAGCCCCGCCCCCTCTACATGGACTTCCAGGCCACCACACCCATGGTAACTGTTACCAACCGTGTTGTCCTGGTTACAGGCTTTACCAGCTAATGTCAGAGTCAGAGAGAGTTATTTAAAATGGATGCTCATTTTCAGGTTCATATTTAAGGCTTCTACCAGAACATTGCAGCAGGAGCATGACTAACAGAGAATAGCTACACATTTTAAATCACCAATAAAAGCTTCCAAAAACAAGCGGGCATGTTCCAGCAGGAGTACGATCCATATTCAGGGAGAAATTAACGACATCAGCAACTAGAATGACATGTTTTCCTGACGTTAGCATGTGGCTACATGTACGTTAGCAGTATGCTTGTAGCTGGAGTAGTAGTATACTGGAGAACCAGTATAAGCTTATAAACGCAACTGGAAATGTTTCAGCAGGAATATGCTTTGAAATTTGGGAGAAATTTACAACATTAGCAACGAAGTATATGTTGCTCCTGACGTTAGAATGTAGCTTCTCTTAGCAGTGTAGGCTACGTAATGTAAACACTTGAAGCGGCGTGTCTGGAGCAGATGACCATGTAAAGAAATCTTGCACACTATGACATCATACTGTAGCCAGAGTAGAAAAAAATGTTGGACACAGAGTATTCAGAGTGGTCTGAGGTGTTTACTCATAGGGATTACTTTTATATATGTTTACCCCATTATTTGAAATATTGGCCATATTTAATATGAACATCAAACATTGTAACACAGTGTATAAGACATAAAATACAGAAAAGCATAATAGGTCCCCTTCAATGTTGTATTTACATGTATTTACATTTTTTGTGTGTAGGACCCCCGGGTGCTGGACGCCATGTTGCCCTTCCAGGTGAATTACTACGGTAACCCTCACTCCAGAACACATGCCTACGGCTGGGAGAGTGAGAGCGCCATGGAGACAGCCAGGAAGGTAAGTAAAACTCAACTTAAAGTAAACTATAAACCATTAATTGTCTTGTCTCTCATAAATTTTGATCCTTATATTGACATTGTAAAACTTGTACAACATGCTGTGTATAATTTCATTAAATGTGAATTTGAGAGACACTGACTGTGTGTTGTCTTTTTCTCTCTCTGAGCAGCAGGTGGCTGATCTGATTGGAGCAGATCCCAGAGAGATCATCTTCACCAGTGGAGCCACTGAGTCCAACAACATGGCCATTAAGGTCTCACTCTGCTCCTCCTCTCCATCACCTCCTTTTTGTTACTTTGTCTTCATCACGCCACCTGAAGTTTATTCAAAAGACATTTACATCATCAACTCATGTCTCATAACTGTCTGCTGATCATTGTTCTTTTGTGGAACAGTTCATACTCCATCATACGAGGCTAAATAAAACTGAATGGTGAAACACAATGAGGATAGTTTTCTAGTTAAATACAGCAGTTTCCTCCACCTTGAACTCTTTGTTCCCTCAAAGGTCAGGACTGTCAGAACACTTTGTTTTTGGTCATTGGCCTGAATTTTGTTCGCCCAGGTTGAACTTTGAGCAAGACATTTACCTAAATTTAATTTGCCCATCAAATCAACCATCAAAATTCATTAGAATTAATTGATTTCATGGCAAAAGGTTGTCTTTTTAAATGCTGGTGTGACGATACCTTGAGAACACATTGAAACAGAATGAAAATGCCGTAAGAACACAATGAGAACAGTCACAAGATGAAAGTACAGTAAAAGAAAAACACCACCCAGTTAGAACCCAGTTTGTGTTGTCAGTAGTGACGTTGCCTCTCCCTCTCCTGCAGGGCGTGGCCAGGTTCTACCAGACCAAGAAACGTCATGTGATCACCACACAGACGGAGCATAAATGCGTTCTGGACTCGTGTCGAGTTCTGGAGTCCGAAGGATTCAACATCACCTACCTGCCTGTCCAGAAGAACGGACTGCTGGACCTGGAGGTAGGCATGACCGTACAGAGAGAGCACACAAGAGGAAGTACTAAGTGAACACATACAACATGGCGACACACAGAAGTCACTGTGTGTATTAAAAATAATGTGTGTATGTGTCTGTTCGTGTGTTCAGCTGTTGGAGGCCTCCATCCGCCCTGACACATCTCTGCTGTCAGTGATGACAGTTAACAATGAGATTGGAGTCAAGCAGCCCATCAAGGAGATCGGTAACTATAGCAACACAAACGTACATTCCTGGTGTTAAGCAGAAATCAGATTTCTGAAACATGCACATACACAGTGTTTCACCCTTGTTTCAGTGATTCACAGTAAAGCAGATCACCGTGACCACGTAGAACCTTCACCAGTTTCCTCATCTTTGCTTTATGGGTGTCTCTAATTTGATTCAGTGTTCTGATCAAAACTATTGATATATTGATATTCCTGTCCACAGGTCAGATTTGTCGCTCTAAAGGAGTCTTCTTACACACTGATGCTGCTCAGGCTGTTGGAAAGGTTCCGATAAATGTCACGGACTGGAAGGTTGATCTGATGTCCATCAGCGGCCACAAGATCTACGGACCCAAAGGTTAGCCTCAACAATACAGTAGATACACCCTTAACTGTTATTATGCAAGGCAGTTTATTTATGCAGCTCATTTCATACAAGTGGAAGTTCAAAGTGCTTTACAACTCCATAAAGCTATAATATATGACCTATTTCTGCTAATCATTTGGCAACCAAGGTGACACATATGCACGCTGAATATTTTTCCTGATTAAAAAGCTGTTAAAACTGCTGTGTTTGAACTAAGGCAGTGTACTGTGTCAGTTTATTTAGTCCATTAAAAAGTGTGTGACAGCAATCAAACAGTAATGAGAATTTTAGTCTTAGTTTAGGTTTTGTCTTTATTATGCGAGAGATAATTATGGCACATCCAGTCATAAATTAATTAATGCGTTGAAAGAGTGAGTCAATGGGACCATTGACTAGGTGAAAGAGAAATGAACATTTCAGTATCTTCAAAATAAATATAGTAATTAATGTAGTTTTGAAAATATCCAGCCTAACAGCAGCATGGATTAATAGAACAGAAAGGGCTCCAGGTTTGAGCCTTGTGGTACTCCACAGGTTATGTTGACCTGCTTGGAATTCACATTTCCAGTTTGTGTATTTGTATGTGCGCACAGGTGTGGGCGCTCTGTACGTGCGCCGCCGACCCCGAGTGCGCTTGGAGCCACTGCAGAACGGAGGTGGGCAGGAGAGGGGGCTGCGCTCCGGCACCGTCCCCACCCCACTGGCTGTTGGGCTAGGAGCCGCCTGCAGCATCGCCCAGCAGGAGATGGAGGTAAAATCAACGCACCCAAACATCCCACGAAATCAACAAATGCATCCAGTCTCCTGGGACTTAATGTTTCTGTGTGTGTGTGTGTGTGTGTGTGTGTGTGCGTGCAGTATGATCATGAGAGAATATCCATGCTGGCTAATCGTCTGGTCAAGAAGATCATGTCCGAGCTTCCTGATGTCATCATGAACGGAGATGCAGAACAACGCTACCCTGGTGAGACCTTTACACAAAAACACACCACTGTCACCTGCTTGAATTTTAACCAGCGTTAACTTGAAAGTCCTTAAATTTCATGTTTGAGGTTTCCGTTGGAGGTTTTTGTTTTAGTAACAAAAGCTTTGTGCTGCAGGAGGTGAAGTAGGTGGACTTATCTGACTGTTTGTGGGCTTTTCAGGCTGCATCAACCTGTCCTTTGCCTATGTGGAGGGAGAGAGTCTGCTGATGGCGCTGAAGGATGTTGCTCTGTCGTCTGGGAGGTCAGACAAACACTTTTGTAAAACAATTAAAAAAATAGACCTGAAGCTTTACTTGGAGCAGGTGTTCCTGATTACCCAAGCTTTTCAGTCAAACTATTTTTATGTAAATTTAAACCTGTGGTCTTTTTGACCATTGTGTTTTTGCAAGTTGGGTGTTATTTTGTTTAAATCTTTTACATAGATGTATATGTTTGTGTGCAGGCATCATGATTCACATTCCTGCTGCTGGTTATTCCACATTATTCCACGGACTGCGTGTTAGCAAACATGCAAACAATGCACAGTTAAAAACATTTTTAAAATCAGCTTTGGAAATGATTTATGAGGAAGGAAACAAGTTAAACATGATTATTAGGCCTCAGGGATACACGCAGTTTATTTTAATGGGAAGCAACTTTGTGTCTGTGTTTGTTTGTGTGCACACAGTGCGTGTACGTCAGCCTCTCTGGAGCCGTCATACGTCCTCAGAGCAATCGGAGCAGATGAAGATCTGGCTCACTCTTCCATCAGGTACAAACACCGACATCTGCATTGTAATCCAGATCATAATCATGATCCTCTTATCAGAGGTGTTTCTAATGTTTATAAGAGGCAGGATTACAGCCATGTTCAACTTTATTTGTTGTTTGCATCGTTCAAAAAATACAGCTAAAATGCAGTAACATTCTTCAAGACCTGAGTGTAAATTATAATCAGTAATTGAGGATATTAAACCCGTGTATACACAGACAGGAAGGCATTTTTTATTTTAAAGTCAGCAGACATAAACATCTGTCTGAACATCAGCAGCTGGAGGTGATTCGCCACTGTTTTTCTGTTACCTAGTTTGACTTCGGTTGAATCACATACAGGTTACTGTAATGTTAATGTTTGTGTGTTAGGTTTGGTATTGGCAGGTTCACCACAGAAGACGAGGTGGACTACACTGCAGAGAAATGTATCCACCAGGTCAGCAGGCTCAGAGAGATGAGGTGAGTTCAGCTGGACTGATAGTTCTGTTGTTGTTTTTTTAACTCTGATCTTATTTTGGTAGTTTTGTCCATCATCTCTATCAGTAATAAAAACACTTTGTCGCCAATGTGAACTCTGAGAACTTGTTATTGACATCAGTAACATGTGGCCCTAAAATAATATCACAATATTTCAGGGTATATTGGCGCTGTAACCTGTGACAGACTGTTTTGATACCAGAACTATCACACATTCACATATATGGAGTTTGTTGAGCCACAAGCGTCACGTAGGTTTACACTACCAAAGGTTTAATCACTGGACGACACCGATTCATGTGTGCATGGCGAGAGAGGAGAGGTAGAGGTGTTGTGCTGCTGCCAGAGGAGCCACTGAATGAGTTCCCTCTGAGCGGTAACTCACTAAAAGAGTCTGAGAAGTCCAGGGCTGTTCATAAAACATTCAGGACGCCACAGTTTATTCCACACTACTGAAGCTGCTCCTCTTTTTAGAACCACGCGGAGTCTGTAATAATTTTGCTTTCAGCCATGCTTGTTGTTGCTGTCAATATGTCAACAGGTCGAAATATCGCGAGGATCACAATATGAATTTTTCATATGATATTCAAAATTATACCCGTATTATTGTGAAGGAGACGATATGGCACACCCCTACTAAATGGTAATAGTGTTAGGAATAACACCCAATAACCTGTCTCTCTCTGTCTCCGTCTGTCTGTTAGTCCTCTGTGGGAGATGGTTCAAGAGGGCATCGATCTGAAGAGCATCAAGTGGACGCAGCACTAAACTCCTCCCACTTCCTGTTTACTTCCCTCTGACGACGATGATCATTTCCCAAGGAGTTCCGGGAATGCACTAGCTTTTCCTTCCTGTACACAAACACGCACAAACTTCCTGTCCGACTTGAAGTCTGTTTGTAACTGTAGCTCTGTGTCTCCGTAGAAGCTCCTCTTTGTTAGGAGATGTTGCTCAGAGAGTTGACCAGCACGTGGCATCCTCTGCTTGTTGTATGTCGTTCTGTGACACCTGGTTGCTGTATCACAAAGACAGTTAATATTAGTCTGGCTACTCTTTGGGTTGTCTGGCACCACTTTTAGTTACCTCTGGGTTTACAAATCAGGTCTGAGCATGTGCACACAGATGAGGAGTTCTTAATTAGAGCTCGTCTCATGTGACATCACCACCACAAAAACGTACATGATATCTATCTACAATAGAAGAGCTTCTCTCTTTCTGTGCTTTGATTTTCTCAACAACTGTTCCTCCGATTGACTTTACACTTGGTGGGTGAGGACTCAAGGAAGTGCAGTGTCAAGTACGAGCTTTTGAGATCTACAGGACATTTATTAGTAGTTAGAAGCTTCAAGACACCTGAGTTAACTGCAAAGACGGCCAGTCTGGCTTCGTGATACAGGCTCTTGTCAGCGTGTTGAGCAGAAACAAAATAGGAACCGTGAGTGGGCAGTGTTATTTCAGTGAGGCTGCAACTGACAGCTGCTTACTGAGCCGTTTGAAGATTTAATGATTCACTAATAATTTTTAGTCAGAACTTTTATTTGATGATTGAGCGACTGTCTCCTGCTCTGGTCACATGTGATACACTGTCCTCTCTGTCTCAGAACTCACTCTCACAGTTTTTCTTTCTCTCCTCACGTCAGTATTTCAGTATAGGATAAACAGCAGCATTGTGTCAGTTCACCAGCAGCAGTGTTCACAGTGTTAGAAGCCACAGTTTGAGTATGTTGTTAAATTCTGGAACGCTCTACAAGACTGTAGCCTTGATTTGACCACAATGGCTAATTTTTCAAGGCAGTGAAGAGAAAAAACACCTGAAGTCCAGTCTGTCACATCTGGACTGAAACCAGTGTGTCTAAGCAGGGTTCCCACGGTCATGGACAACCTGGAAAAGTCAGGGAATTATTCAAAATCATTTCTTCCATAGTTAACCCTCCATGTAATGTGACATCATAGTTGACATAATGTAGCTCTGATATGCATCGATGTGTGACATTGTTGAGTTTACCATCGCATATGTTTTGTCATCTTCTCCCTGCGTTCCGTCTCTCCCCTCGTGAGCTAGCTATCTAGCTGACATTATTTTTAAACAGTTTAAATCTGATGTGTTTGAAAAACTTAAATGGGGCAAGAAAATAAATTTTATCATGTTTGGAAGTTTTGTCCATTAAAATGTGTGGGAACCCTGTCCGTGGTTTTTGATTGGAAACATGATCCTGAAAGTCTGAACACATTCATTTTATAAATGTGACTCTTCACTGTCTGAGAGGATTTTTAAAGTCTTGTATTGTGTTCCTGAATGTTCCTGTCGCATTGATTAGACTCCAGCATCTACTGTCTAAAACTGTTACTCTCATATGCATTATTATCCAATAAAGTGCTGCTTCATGGTTATGCAATGAACTTATGTTCTTGTCTCTTTCTTTATTTAATGTTAATTGTATTGGTATGTTTACACTTCATGGACAAATGCTACATACCACAGACTTTATATCCTGAGCTAGTTTGCAGTGCTCATCAATAGCTGGGCATGTACACATAAAAAATATATATATATATATATATTATTTTCTATTTTGAATAAAAACTCAAAATAGAAAATAATTTTAAGTCAGGCAATAAAATAAAAAAAGGAGAATATGCCAGCTAGAAAAACATTAATAAAATAAATAAATAGATAAATACAAAACAATTATAAATCCAAAATGACATATTCAACTAAAAAGCCAGGCTTAAAAAGTAGGTCTTGAGTTTGCTTTTAAAAACATCAACATTCTCTGTGGCCCTCATGTCTTCAGGCAGTACCCACAACTCAGTACAAAGAACAATACAAAACACAAAAGATATAATAAAAATGTAATAACAGCATCTGATTAATAATTATTTAATATAGAAGTTATATAAGTTTGTGTTATATCATTTTAATAGTAGTCCTTTAAACACCAGCAGAAATAATGTACATTAAAAAAAGATGTTGTAGATTTGTACTCAGTTACCTACCCAATTTGTACTTATACTATTATCTTACATGCGATATAGTAAACAAGTCATATCGGTACAATAAGTATATCTTACATATATGTATACGTATATCATACAAAAAATCCTAACAGTTCTTAATACCCATTTTTACTTTCAAGTTATTTATCATATGCATAACAATGATGGAGACACAAAATAGTGCAGAAGTCCAAATGTAGAGATAAAATTTAATAAAATAAAAATGCAGATAGAGCACTTTATAGTAATTGCAAAGTTAATGAACTACAAAATCTCTTCAGTTTCTACTCACCCACTGTCCTCTGAATACGAACTTCTCCCATCAGGAAGAAGATTTTGTATACCAAAGTGCAAAACAAACCGCCTCAAATTATCATTTGTTCCAGCCTCCATTAAGCTGTTGAACAATGTTAAAAACTAGTGCAATAGAGCAACGAGCAATGTGCATTAAACACGCGGCACTTTAGCACTCTGCACTTTTTCTTGCACTTTAGACATCTCTGTATGTTTCTGTGTTGTGATTGTTAAATGTAGTCCATGTCTGTTTTATGTGATAGAACTGTCATTGTGATGATGTGTCCCTGTGATGATGTTTTTATCTTGTCCTGTGAAGCAATGAAATGTAGCACTGTGCCCAAGATGAATTTCCCTTAGGGGACAATAAAGTTTACCTTACCTTACCTTACACCGTAAGCAAAAAATGTAGTAATGTATATGCGCAATGGGTAAAGTAAAGATATGTAAAGTTAAGATGACATAACAAATAAGAGGTAAATAATGAAGATTTTAAAGCTATGTTTTGACACAGGGCCTGTGTCATGCAGGATAATTGTTCTTTCACCTATCATAATTAAGGGTACATATTCACACACAAACTTAATCATAGTAAGACAAACCAAAATGCACAGTTAACCTAGGTTTTGTTAGGCCCCTGAGGGTTCAGAGCACAAGGAGCACTTTGACCTGTTGGTAATATTATGTTTTGGTAAAATCTTGATCTGTAGTCTAAGTACACCCCTTCAATATATTACATCACATGACTACATTTTATACTAGATTTTGTAAACAGACTGATTTGCTCTCATCCAGCCACGAGCATTAGTGAGGTCCAACACTGATGTTGGGCATGAAGGCCTGACTCACAGTGCCTGTTGATCACAAAGATGCTGGATTGAGAGGAACAGGGTGTCTGTAAACTTATAGACATGTAGTGTATAAGTTTATTGTTATGCTCCAAAAACACCAAGGTGAATGTATATGTAAAAACTGTGAAAACTTGGCACTTCAGAGGGAAATCACTCCCATCAGGTGTCATTAGCCCTCTTCAGCCTGCAGGGGGTGCTGTCGTCAGGGAAACGCTGACCGCAGTCTCGCGTCATCACGTCCGGTATCGCGGTGTCTGCGCCGACATTTCGTGCAGCAGCAGCCTACAGAGAGAAGAGGGAGAAGAAAAGAGCTCCGTTCATGAGTTAAATCTCAGTGTGTTTGTTGACAAATATCTCGGTAAGAATCCAACAGCGGCAGCCCGCTCAGTAACGCACTCACACCGGCTGCCCGAGCACGAGAGGAGCCGTTAAAAGCACGCATCCTGCTCGCGGCTCCGCTCCAATACACACACACAAAGCAGGGTTCACAACCAGCTAGGTGGCTAACGAAGCGTTAGCTGTGCTAAACTAGCTCCATTCAATATTTCTGCTGGGGAGTTAGCTAGGTAGATATGACTGGTAGGATATCACTGTAGAGGTGTCGTGTCGGATATTAAGTATAATTACTGCTTGTTTAAAATGTTAGGCAGGTTTGTTTTTGTCTTTTCCAAGGTCTCACCCGGAGCTGCTAACCTGCCGTTAGCTAGCTAACAACTCGATTGTAATGTCTGCTTGTATTTTTAATGATGGGTTAGCCCGTGTTGTAGTTTATTCACTGTATGTATGATGAGGAAGGAGGAGGTGTGTGAGTTTGGGCTCTGAACAGTTTTGTGTGTAGCTCATTGATTGACCGTGAGCGCAAGTCTGACTGACAGTCTGGATTAAGATGAGTTTGTTTTCTCTACACTACCAGCTAACAGATGAAGCTCTTGTTTTACAGACACGGATTCTGCAAAAGTAATGTCTGTTTGTTATAAACAGGTTTATGAAATTCAAATGGTCTTAGTAGATGAACTCAGTCATGACAGAAGACAGTGCTTCAGTACTCACCAGAGGGAGCACTAGGAAAGTAATGACACAATAAGATAATGGATTTAAAACCCACATTTTGCACCAAAATGCAAACGTATTTCTGTAATTTCATTTTAACTACTAGAGAAAGATTTACAAACGGGCAAGGCCGATATATTGCCAGATTTTGGCCCATTGCAGTAATGCCAGTATTGGCATATATATCAGCCAAAGAAATGAATAAAAATAATAAAATTAAAGCACAGACATAGTTTGCCAACCAGATAGTAGTGATTTGTTTATTTCTAATAACTTATATGTTATTCGGTAAAAATAAAAAAAATAAGGGAACCGTACTACAATCTTTATTTATGGTGTAGGCAAGTAAAGAAAACTAATACATATTTTTCGAACTCTCCAATATGCATATCCAGTGTCCTGCTTCTCACTAGTTCAGTCGACCCTGTCAATCTGTAATTAAATTGTAACATAAACTATTTAGTTGATAAAAGAATAATGCTGCATATTTTACTCAGTCTGACAGTCTAACATGATGTTAGGTTTCTCCTTTAATTCCTATTTGCCCATATGCTAAAAGTTGGGGGTTTTGTCGGATATTCAGACTATGAACCGTTTACATGAATGAAAACTGAAAATGTGTGGAGACTATTGGTTTGATGATTGCCATGTTTTCTGGTTGACAAAGTAATTTCTTCCTTTTTTTAACTTAAAGTGCATTTACCCAGGTCCAACCTCATCAGATCATGAGTTATGTAAAAAAAAAAAAAATGGGGGTTTATTTAAACACATGACTGACATTGCTTGAATATTTATGTAATGAGATGAGTATTTGACATGGGCGGTAGTTAAATCAGTGAGTGATACTTCATATGGTGAATTTGTGTGGAAAAGGAGAAACATTTCTGTAGAACGTTGTGTGCAGGTTAGTTTTGTTCTGAACAAGCAAAACCAGAGATTGGTCACTTCTGAAGTGGATGGATATGGTCCGGGGCACCCAGCTACAATTAAAGGTTTAATAAAGTGCAGCCAAAGGCTGTGTGTTCCCGACCTTATGATTGCAGATATTGTCCAGTCTTCCTCTGTGTTTAGATTTGATCTCCTGGGTGGTTGATGTGTGGAGATTCCCACATCATTGTTCCAAAATAGATTCAGTCTTTGTGTTTCAGTTATTTAGTCCATGGATGAAGTTCCACTCGTTCAGTATTGTTCAGTTTGCTGTGTTTTGAGGTTGATGACAACGTGGACAGCTGTGTGTTCCAGCTTCAGACTGAGAAACAAAGGCAGTGTTTTGCTCTTTAATCCTGAATTTGCTGTACTGAAAACTTCTTTCTGATTTCCTGGCTGTTTTGATGGAGGTTGTATTCTGTCTCAGCTCTCTTTTGTATCCTGGCTCATGTGAGTGCAATCTGCAGCTTCAGTTGAACCTTCCTCCTCTCTCTGGATGCTCTGGTCATGTCTGATATTAGCTGTTGCTGTTTCCTCTCCTGCTGTGTTTTATCCTCTTGCTGCTGTTGATGTTTCACGCAGACTGGTTGCAGAAGTAACATGAGGAATGAATGTTCAGTTTGAAAATCTATAAAAAGTCAATATTGAAGAAGCATTAGGAGAACTTGCAGCTCATGTGTCAGTGTTGTGACTTGTCTGTGCTGAGACTGAGCACTAAATTCATTGATGATGATGACGATAAGTTTGATGTTTGGTATTGTGTTAAAAAGCTGTGGTGAGCTGCAGGTTGCAGCCTTACACCCAGACCAGGATTTTGAAAAGTTTGTGTTTTCAGCATTTTTCCACCAGCGATTTTATGGGCTGATTAAAATGTCAGAATTTAGTGAGATGTTGGACAGTCCTGGGTCACAGTCAGTTTGAGCACAGAAACCTGAAGATGTGTGTGAGGATTCAGTCAGAGGATTTAAAGGCAGTGAGCGTTGCTCCACCTGCTGTTGCTCAGATGGTAATGTTTTTAAATTGTTGCTCTGCACTTCCCTTCTGTTCGCTTTCTCTTCTGATCGGCTGCTTTCTTTGGTGCTGTGCTGTCAATCAGTTGCTGATGTTGCTCTGGTTTATGTAATACTAATGTTGCTCTGGTTTAATGCTAATGTTGCTCTGGTTGACATGATGCTAATGTTGCTCTGGTTTACATGTACCTGACATTGCTGTCGTTAAAATGTTGGTGACTTTGCTCGTATTGCTCTGGTTGATAAGTTACTGCTTTTTTCCTGTTATTGAGTTGTTGACAATGTATTGCGATTTGCTGGTTGACATGTTGCTTGTGTTCTACAACCAGTTGCTTAAGAGCTGCCTGCTGATTTGGTGCTGCTTGAGGATTCAGGATGTGTAAGGATCAGTCCTGCTTACCTGGGTGTTGTTGTTGGTTGCAGGGTTGGTACTTGGTATTTGCGGGTGGTTGCTGGGTGGTTGTAGCTCAGCATGTCCCATCTTAAGTTCAGTGCCTTTCTTGTTCCTTGTGACAGTTTGAGTCAAGTTTGATATTTGATGTACACTGCGAGCTCTAGTCATGATGGGTTTTGGTTTTGGACAGGTGTGTCTCAGGTAGGAAAGCTGCTGCAGTCTGACTTCTAAGATTTGTTTCACTGCTGCTTCTTTTCAAGGGCTGTTGTGATTCTTGAGTTTTATAGTTATTTTCTGTCATGTTGAGGTGAAAGAGGACCTTTTAGAATTAAGACTGAAACCAAACAACACACAATGCTTGAGACTGAGTTAAGCCTAGTTCACATTACACGATTTTCACCGCGATTTTGATGCCGCAGAGGATCTTGAGAGCCACCTTGGGTCGGAGGTGAGTAGGCAGGTAGTCTGCCACGACGAGTCCTTGTGTGTGAACAAGCCTACGAGCAAGTCGCCCCCTGATCTGCGACTGGGACTGGATATCTGGCATGCTAGAAAACTGTAGAAGTGTGACACGACTGACAAAGAGCATCAGCCAATGAGAGGCAGGATACGTAACACGTTAGCACGCAGGAGGACGGAAGAAATGTGAGGAGGACAAGCCGCAGGGTTGCCAGGTCCGCTTGTTAGCCGTAGGGCTGGGCGGTATGGCCTAAAATCAATATCATGGTATTATTTTGGGGGGATGCGGTGACAGTATGATATCGGGGCATCGTCTTCTCTCTTTTTTTACACCTTAAACAAAACAATTTAAAAAGCCATACAAGCCTAGGATGGAAACTATTTATCGTCAGAAGTGAAACAGTTGCTAATCCATCTATTATTGTGTATAAGACGTTATATAGTATGTATAAACGTTAGAGGGCCGGCGGCACAGCGTTATCTGGGGCTCTGTCGACAAGGGCTCGGTGGACAAATCTTGTGATGTGCACACACAGGTCGTAACGCAGTTGGCGAGACTCCTGATGACAGAATCACACGTCGCCAGGTATGAACACTCGAAAGATTACGATAGTCTCCGCGACGCCAAATCGGGGTGAAAATCATGGAATGTGAACTAGCCTTAAGTTAGAGCCAGTTATTCACACTGATTAAGGAGAATCTGCTGAAAACACTGAACCTTACTGCCAATTTGTTCTGTGAAAAGATTAATTATATCAAGATGTTTTAAACAGGGATGTTTGTTTTTCTGACCTGTTCACCAGGTTTCAGTTACCTGAAGTCTGTTTAACAGTAAACTATACGCACAGCTTAGTTGCATTGGTGAGTTGCAAGTTGCATGAGATTCCTGAAGGTTTACTGTTGCACAACATATCTCAGACTACCAGCAACATCGTTGTGCACTGCATGCTCGTAGTAGTAGAGTCAAAAATGTACACAACTTCGTGGTTATATATAAGGGTTGATACACAGAGCAACTCTATTGACATTTAAGCTCTCTGGTAATATTTCAACAAATTGGGTTGTGTGTCATGTTGTCATTTCATCACCTGCTTCAAGTTACACAACCTGCCAATTTCACCTTTGGGAATGGGGTCACAGACACTCTTAAGACAATCTGACAAGCACTTAGTTTGAAGCACAAGTGAAGCAAATAAGTTGCATCAGGAACTTACTTTTGTAAGATTGGAATTAGGCCAAGCTGTTTTACAAAAACACTAAAGGGAAAGGGTTTATCCATAATGAAGAATGAGGTGTGTCAAAGGCCTGCATAAACTTAACACTTGCTGGATCAAATGGAAATGGTGTGAGTTGTCAATCAGATCAATCAGACCTCACTGAGAGGAGTTACAGAATGTGATGTTGTCCTGTTGCATGCTTGTTTCAGATAAAGGAAACTGGTTCAAATAGTTAGTAAGCAAAATCCTGGCCAGACTCAGCAATGACTAATGTCACAGATGGCAAATGTTTTAGTCAGTGCCATTCCTGTATTGTTTGCCATGTATTTCTTTTAAGACACTTGGAAAATTAATGAATAGTAGAGCTATGTTAATGCTTAAGATTGCTTCTGCTGGGGTTTAATAAAAAGTCTGATGTGCGTGCAGCATGATCTCTAATTTCCAGACCTGAAACAAGTTTATCAAACTTATTGAGAGCTGCGTATGGATGGAGACTGTGCGAGTTTTTTGCTAGTTTCCTGCAAATGTTGCTAATTTTTCACCCTATCCCCCAAAACCCTTCCAAATACCACTGGTTTCCAAATGTCAGGGCCCAAAAATGGGTGCATTAATTTTACAAAAATGGTCTTTGGGTTTTTCTGAAGAAACTGAAATGTAAGCAGTGTTGGCTAAGCTTTTATTAGCCTATGAAGTCAGATCTGAGTTTCCTGAGGAAACATCTGGAAGCCACTGGTCTCCTTTTTTCTGCTCTTCATCTGACGGTAGTGTTGCTTTCTCCCCAGGTTGTAGGGCTGTTGTTTAGCAGTCAGTATGGCGGTAGTCATCAGGCTGCAGGGCCTGCCCATAGTGGCCGGCACCATGGACATCAGACACTTCTTCTCTGGCCTTACCATCCCTGACGGGGGAGTGCACATCGTGGGGGGTGAGCATGGCGAAGCCTTCATTGTCTTTGCCACTGATGAGGATGCTCGTCTGGGGATGATGCGTACAGGCGGGTCCATTAAAGGCTCCAAGGTGTCACTGTTGCTTAGCAGCAAGACAGAGATGCAGAACATGATTGAACTCAGCCGCCGCAGGTTTGAGGCTGGGGCAGGTGCTGTGGAGACGGCTGCAACTACAGCAGGAAATGCCAACCGACAAGCAGGCTCCACCCCTATACCCACAGTGCAGCCAGGGTCAGGGGGGAGAAGCAGTAGCCATGGAAACCAGGGTTTCGGTAACACCCCAGCCTCAGTGACGGTAGCAAGCTCATCTCAGGAGCCACCGAGCAACAAGACGGTGGCCAGTGTGGTACCCAGCTTCCCCAACAGCTACAGCTCTGCCCCCACCATCACCACAGCTCTGGCATCTCTCAATGCAGGTCCACCCATCCCTCCACTCCCCAGCATGCCTTCAATGCCCCCCATGCCCACGCTGCCCACAATTCCTGTTCCTCCGCCAGTGTCCTCCCTTCCCCCTGTACCTACTGTCTCCCCGCTGTCCCAAGGTCCTCCAGTGCCTCCTATGTCCCACCTCCCCCACATGTCCTCCCTGCCTCCCTTCAACCCCTCCCTACCTCCCCCAGGAGGACTTGGTTCTGGCCTCCCTCTTGGAACACCCAACCCCATGCTATTTAACCCTCTTTCCCCTCTGGCCTCTCTCGGCCTCCAGGCCCATATGAAGGCTGCTGCAGCTGCAGCTGCCGGAGCTGGAGTGGCCAGTCCCGATGAATTGTTTGTCCTTCTACAGAACCTCCCATTCTCCTGCTCAGAGATGGAGGTTAGGGAGTTTTTCAGGGGTTTGGGGGTGGAAGGGGCTCGCCTGCTGAGGGACGGGCAGGGTCGGCCAACTGGCAGGGCTGTGGTCAAGTTTTTCTCACCCCAGGACAGCTTCGAAGCTGTGAAGCGGGGAGGCGGCATGATGGGCCAAAGGTTCATTGAAATCACTCCGAGCTCTGAGCGGCAGTGGGCCAGCATAAATGACAGCATGATAGGCCATACTCACAATAGCAGCAAATCAAATAACAGCAATGAGTCACAGGACCAGCACCACCGCCGTGGTAACACTGGAGCAGGAGGCAGAGATCAGCGAGGAAGGTCACGATCTCCCCATAGGCAAGAATTCTGCGTCTACTTGAAGGGCCTTCCCTATGAGGCAGACAAGAAACAGATAAAGGAGTTCTTTAACAATCTGGCCATCATGGAGGACAGCATCTACATTGCCTATGGGCCCAATGGGCGAGCCACAGGTGAGGGCTTCCTTGAGTTCAAAACAGAACAGGACTACAAGACCGCTCTGGGTGCTCACATGCAGTACATGGGTTCCCGCTTCATCCAGGTCCACCCAATCAGCCGGAAGGGAATGCATGAAAAGATAGACACTATTCGCAAACGTGAAGCATCACAGGGTGATGGTAAGAACCAGGATGGCTTGAAAGTTCCCAGGAACTGTGCCCACATCACCAACATCCCTTACAACGTCTCCAAGAAGGATGTCCGTGCCTTTCTGGAGGGTGTGGGGCTTTACGAGGACACCCTGAAAGTTCTGACAGATAGCCACGGCAATGGTTTGGGGCAAGCTATCTTCCAGTTGAGGACCGAGGAAGATGCCCGCAAAGCTGAAAGACTGCATCGCCAAAAACTCAATGGCCGCGATGCCTTTGTCCACCTGGTCACCTTTGAGCAAATGAAGGAAATTGAAAGGAATCCTCCTCCCCAGAACAAGAGGGGCCAGCGCAACCTGAACCAGCAGAACCAAAATCAGAACCAGCACCAGCACCAGCAAGTCCAGCCCAGTCCCCAGCAACCCCAGATCAACCCATTTGCAGGGATTAGTGGGGAGGAGTTTAACTTTCTCAGAAATACCATGGGGAACCTCAACAGTGCCCCCTTTGTAACTCCATTCTCAGCACCAGGGAATGGACTGGCAGGCCCTCCTCCTCTCCCTCCTCTGGCAGCAGGGCTGGGGGACGTGAATCTGGGCGTAGCTCCTCCACTAGTTGCCGGACTTCCTGGAGCTCCAATCCTGGAGCCTCCAGGCTTTCGACCCGGGGCTGCAGGAGGAGCTCCATTCAGCCAGGATGGGCTGAGAGGGTTGGTGCCCTTTGACAATGCCAACAGAAAAGGAGGCGGAGGAGGACAGACCAGAGGAGGGGGGGGTAACAACAGTCAAGGACGTCAAGGGGGCGGGGCTACAGGTGGACAGCAGGTGTTTACTCCAGGAGCTGACGGTCTCCGTAACCAGCAGGCCCCTGGAGGATCTAACAATCCCAACAGTCAACGTGGTGCTGGTGGCCCGACAATTGTAAAGCTTCAGAACATGCCGTTTACTGTAACCGTTGATGAAATCATGGACTTCTTCTATGGGTACCAGGTGCTGCCAGGCTCAGTCTGCCTGCAGTTCAGTGAGAAGGGCCTCCCAACTGGTGAGGCAATGGTAGCCTTCCAGAACCACGAGGAGGCCACTGCCGCTGTCATGGACCTCAATGACCGACCTATTGGAGCACGCAAGGTAAAAATAAGCCTGGGTTAAAGCCCTGCCCAAAACAGTCTGACTCTAGAGAAAACAAGTTACACCAACCTGGATCAACTATCCAGGTGAAACAAAGCCAATATAAACCACCCCAATTCTGGATTCAAATTTTACAGACCAGCCTAGTATCGACCTTGCCCCTCTGCTGACTGTCAGTCATTACTAAAGCTCCTCCCCCTGTGTGTAGATAATGGCAGGTAAACCCTGCCCCCTTGCAGTCTGTCCAGTAGGGAGACTATGATCCAGACTTTGCCCTTTTCTGCAGCTTCTCCACTGACTGTGGTGACATGAACTGATGATGATGGTTATTATAATGATGATGATGATGATGTTGGCAGGATTTTGGTCCTTTTTTACCCTGTTTCCAATGCATCTCTTTGTCATGTCCGAAGTCGACATACTGAACATACACACCTGTTTTGTTGTTATGGTAAGATCATGAATATAATGGGGCAGACAAACATTGTTGCTATATGCGCTCAATTATGCTGTGCTGCTGTGGTTTACAATGTACATGCTCTGTTGCTCTGGTAATATCTTAACATGCTCTGTTGCTGTCTTAAAATGATGATGAAAAGCCACAGTATGTTGCTATGATAAAATGTTTATGCTTTGTTGCTATGGTAAAATGTGGTGCCATGGTAAAATCTTTACATGCCCTGTCGCTATGGTAAAATCTTTTCATCCTCTGTTGCTACATTAAAATGCTCACATGCTCTGTTGCTATGGTAAAACATGCTGTAGATGAAAAGCTTTCCTACCACAGTTAAGTGACGGTGCTCTTTTGCTATGGTAAAGTCTTTACATTTTCTGTCGCTATGGTAAAATGGTGATAAAAAGCTATGTTGCCATGATCAAATGTTTGTGCTCTGTTGCTATGGTGAAATGTTGACATGCCCTGTTGCTATGGTAAAAAAAATATACTGACATCAAGTTTTATTGCCCTTGTTAAAGACTGACACTCTGATGCTATGGTTAAATCTTGACAACTCTGAGCTGCGACCCTGCTCTGTTGCTATGTAGAGGATTTGGGATGCACACATTGCTGACTCATGTTTTATTTTGTAAATAATGATTTCTGGTCGCTGAATCTTTTTCCCTCTGTCACAAATGTTGCAGTGTTTGAACCATGCCAACCCCACCCCCTCCCTTTCTGCAGCACATGCTCAATAGGTGTTTAGAATGTGGAGCGAGATGAAGTCTGTAGCATTTTTAGTGTGGTAGCTTTTTGTTGAATGTATGTTTGATAATGTTTTTGGATGTTTCCAAGTCAAAGCTCATTTTTTGTTTCTATTGTCAGTGTGAACAAACTTGTATGAACGTATAACCATACATGATGTGGAGTCTCCTTTGCTTTAGCTAATAAAAGGACGTTCCTGATGCTCACCTGCGATCAGCTTTCTCTGACTGTCTGCTCTTCACTGTCTGAATGCAAGTCTGGCTTGGTTTTGTTTGGAGTACAGATGACCTTCTCGTCGACATCTTCACAGTGGCTTCCCCAGAAATGTTTCATAGGGGTGGCCAGATGGGGCCACTAAAAAGTCTTTGCCATGCCTGAATTTCAGGAATTTGCTGCTGTTGAAGTACAAAAGACAGTTTTAAAACTATGGAGAGTTGAGGAATCATATACTAATACACTTTAGTTTCTTATTTTTCAGTTAATGATACTATCTGATGTGCAGAGACTAATACCAGTACAGTTAACAACATGGGTTCCACAACCATTTGTTATTTAAAGTACTTTCTATTATTTAATGCTAGGGAATTCATTGCTCATCTAATAGACTGTAAAAGGACAACTATTCAGCTTTAATTTGGAGGAGTACGTTGATTGTAAGGAACAAAACATTTACTGGGAACAAACCTGAAGTTTAAGGGAGAGTAGTTGGTACCCATAGAACCAATGATCATTCAGATACCTTTGGGTGAGAGTTTAAGAGACCCCTTTGAAAATGACCAGTTGACCAATACCAGTTGTTTCCTCACTGAAATGTAGCCTAAATTTAAGGCATTATTTAGCCTGCTTCCCAACAAGCTGTGTGGACATGGTTGGTACCAATAGATGCCTTAGGTTGTCTAGTTTTCATAAGTTAGGCTGCTACTACCTTGATGCTATCTTAAAAAATGAGTGTGTCACAGCCTCAGAAAGGGTAATGTTAGCCTCGCGTCACCAGGCTCTTCACGTATGGCGAAGAGCCTGGTTTCCATTCACTCTGAATTTTGTCTGGATTCTGGTTCCGGTCTAGAGAGCGGATCCGGAATTCACCAAATTCACCAAAGTAAAATTTTAAATTCTGGCGCACCATTGATTTACAGTAAAAGAAAAAAGTTAACTTAATGGCTTGGGGCTTTTCTTGTAAATTATATTCTTGAATTTAAAAAGTTTAACCGCATTTTTATTAGCTTGGTGCCTTTACTTTGACAGAAAGGCACATCCGTCGAATTCCGCATCCTGTCTCTCTCACCCTGGTTCCAGTTCCTTACCAAAACGGCCACTAAACAGCCCCAGACTAGGTAATGCTGACCTCCAGTTATATTCAGCAGTGGGCAGGACAGCAATTGTAGCAAGGGAACTGTGCCCCCTATCATCCCCCCTTAGGGGCACCACTGCATCTTCAGTGTAATATGAGGTCCTTGAAGGAATATTTCACCCATAAAATGACCACTTAGATATCATTAACTTACAGCGTTACCCTAAATTCATAAAGAAAACTCTTCTTCTTACATGACTTCATGGTGAATGGAGAATCCTATAAAAGGTGATGTCTCTTCAAAATTAGAAGTAATCAGGTTCCAAGTTCAACAACAGAAAACTGTCAAAACAACTGTTTACAAACTTTCACATAGCTTGTGCAATGTAATACAAGTGTCATTTATCGAGTTTTATGCTCAGTAGCCTACATACCTATCATGCATTTTAGCTAAAACATTACAAGAAAAAAAACTGCCTGCTAGCAGAGTCTTGAGCGTACAACACGCACTTCAGAAATGTTGAAGCACTGACCATTTGACTGGACAAAGGAGACTTGGATTATACTGGACAGTAGGGCTGCAACTAATGAGTCAATTATTTTTTTGATTAGTCGACTAATCATTTTTTTGTTGAAAAATGTCAGTCTGTCTCTCCCAAACCCCCAAATTATGTCATCTAATGTTTCGTTCTCACGCCAAAGGGTTTTAGTTCACCATCATGGGAGAGTGTGTAAAGCTGCCAATATTTGAACATAAGAAGCCGCAATAAGAGTATTTTGGGTACTTTTATAGTACTTTTCTATGAAAAATTATTCAAACTGATTAGTCGACTACTAAAATAGTCACAGATTATTTTAATAGTCGATTAGTCATCGATTAGTCGACTAATAGTTGCAGCCCTACTGCACAGTGTGTGTGGGTTTGTAAACGGTTGTTTTAATGCTGTTGTTAAATGATGGCCTTATTTGGATTCTCCATTCCCTGTGGAGGAATATAAGAAAAACAAAGTTTGCTTCATAAATTCAGCGTCCTGCAGCTCTCAGCTGTGTCCTTGCCACAGCTGAGAGCTGCAGGGTTGCTAACAAGTTTTTTTTAGATCCCCTGCTTTCACGGTAGAAGTTTGTTTATGAACCACCTTTGTATTTCCTCGCAAAACTTTTATTATTCCTTCAAATTTCTTTGCACCCACTCCTGTTGTGGTTACATTGTGACTGTTGTTGAAACTTGGGCTTCCTCCAGATCTGTGGATCAGAGGCTATAATGCGCAAAGTATGGTGAGGCGATGCAAAGTACTGCAAGTGAAGGTAAAAGTAGTGCACTCTGACCTTTATGGGCCTCAAGAAAGTGCCCATATCGTAATGATCTGGTTTATGTAAACCTAGTTTAATATAATGATTTCAGAATATCGGTTTAATGTCCTCCATGTTTTATCCAAGAGGGATCCCTCATAGAGTCTCTCCTCATGCTTGACCGCCGAACAAAGTAAAAATCGGATAAGAGACATACGTATAGAACAGGTAACATAATATACCCCAGATGATAAGATATTCAAGTTTCAAACTCTGCATAACAGTCACAAATATCCGTCACAAACCGTATCACTAAGGTTTTGATATTAACGTTAATGGCCTAAATCTTGTGAGTCACTGCAGCTGCTCTCAGCCTCTGTGATGTGCTTCATGCTGCAGATTTGAAATAAAGCCTCAGTTAAGTCCACACAGTCTCTGCAGTCTCTTACATAAATGTTTAATACTGAACATAACACGCAGGAAGCATCAGTTGAACTAGTTTTATCAGAAGAGGGACCATCTTTCAGGATGTGGTTAAACTCCAAACAGGCACTATGGTAACCATGGTAAACTGGTTGTGCATGCAGTGTTGAAGTGTGTGTGAATCAAATGGATAAACAGGCTTTAATAAAGGCAACTGTACCCCTGTGTAGACACATGGTTGTTGGTGGAGATGATGGTGTCTGTGTTGTGGACCTGGTGTGGAGAGAAGGAATAAACACCCTGATGACAAACGTGGCCTCTGCAGAGGATGTGAGTGTGAACAGTTAGTGTGTGTGGATGGGTGTGTGCAGGACAGATATACTGACACTGAGCTATCGAGCATTCACCTGCTGTGGTTCCCCCCCTCGGACTGATCCCTAGACAAACAGAGAGAAGGCAGGACCTGCAGGTGAGTGATAGAAACAAAGGAATGACAGAAAAATGAACTCCCTTTTATCAACAACAATTTCAGATTCATCTTGAATCACTGTAGAGGATTACTTTTATTTACAAGTCTGACAGTATCACATGTGTAAGCTTGTTCCAGCTCTTTATTGAAGCTGTAAGATGATTCAAGCAGTTTTTCTGGGGAGGTGAATCAATAGAGGATGATGACGTCATGATGAAGTCAGAGACGGCTGAGGGAGGAGCTCAGTGTGTGTGTGTGGATGTGATTTACAGGGTTCTGTACATTATCCCCCTCCTCCTCCTCTTCTTTCTCAGGACTGTATTTCTGCTCTGGTCTCCCCTGCTCTGTTTCTCCTCTGTGATGTGACGCTCTGCTGCCCTTTCTGACTCCACTGTGGTTCTGCTGCTGCAAAGGATGAATAAACTGAAACTGTGTTGTTCTCTGCTCAGAGGCTGGATCACTGTGCTCAGTTTGATTTGTTCCTCCTCTCCTCTCTGTGGTCTAAGCTACATTTCTGAGATTTTGTTTTTTTCTCTGGCCATCTGAGTACAGCTCATTATTGTACACTGAGTGCTTTTTTTGCCTCAGCAACTGTACTTCCGGTTTGAGTATCTGTCCTTCAACATAAAAGCACATAATTTTACTTTTTAACCAGTTTCAAAGCTGGTGTGAAAGCTTATTCTTGGCCTTGAAAACAATAGTTTCTAGGGATGCACAACATTGGATCTTTTTCCATATCTGACTGATAACTAATACTGATAGCATTATTTTCTTGGCCTAATTGTTAGTGACTGTCAAGTGTCATCTGAAGTGAAATTAACATATTATGCATGCATACTCTTATCCTGATGGCCCCACAGCAGATGGAGACAAGAAATACAATGCTTTTCAATGTATGTAATGTTCATTCATTATTAAATTAAGAAGAAATATGCTGGCTGATTATGATAGTTCATTTGAAAGCTGATATTGGCTGATACTGATGACGTACTTGATATTATCAGCATGTTGGCTGATTCAGATATTTCATTTTAAAGCCACTATCGGACGATAATATTGTGCACACCTAATAGTTTCTTACTAAATGAATGAAATGAAGTAAACCACATTTTTTAATGCAAAGATTGTAAAGACTCTTAATGGGCTGACAGGTACCCAATCAGTGCTGAAACTGCATAACTAATAAATCTATTTATGCACAAATTGAATGTACAAACACAAGTGCTGGCCTTTATTCTATCATTAAACAACATTGCAAAGTTGATTTGATTTGATTGCTGTAGGAGTCACTTGCCAGAATAGGCCTAGTTCAGTATCAATTTTTGTTTGGCCAAAAGATTGGAAATATGTCATATTATTGCACTCACCTTATATCTGCTAAACAAAGCATGTTAATACACTGGAAATCCCAGAGACCTGCATGCTTCGGTCTCAATTTTTAGACAGGATAGAGCAATCTCAGTTACAATGAAGGACTTGTGGGATTGTGTATTTTAGTAAGGTGATTAACAAAGCAATCTGTATGATCCTTCTGTCTTTGGACCCTCTCTTTTCTTGACTTTGCGCTGTTCTCATTGTGTTACTGGCTTCATTGAACAGAGTGGGGATTTCTGGTACAACCTTAGTTATTTCCAAGGTGCATGCTAAAGGAAACAGTACTCTAACAATAAAGTTGTTGTTCATACTACAAGTGTTGCTTTAGTCTGACCTCTTCTTATTGGCTTTGTGGCTACTTAATCCAGAAGCTTGTGAAATAAATTGCAGCCATGCTGATATTTAAGATTGTTAGACTGCAGATTTTGTCTTAAAACTGTCTTTTACATATCTATTTTGTGTATTAACGGTCAAACGTGGAAAAGCACTTGCTACAAGCTGATTAAGTACAGTTTATCATGTTGTGTTGGATGGATTTGAAAGAATTTGCTGTGGTGCTACTTTTATTCTGAAAGAGCCAGGCCGGAAGTCTCTCTTATTGCTGCTGCTCACATCCTAAACGTTTGAACCCAGAGGGCGTGACTGACAGTTGTCTTGTCCAATCAAGACGCGGTTTTGTGGCTGCCTGTCCAATCAGAGCGTGGCATTTGTGGGTGCCGCTCCCTGTTAGGTGAAGCTGCAGGACGGAGTCCAACGGCTGTTTTTTTCCTCAGTTACAGTTAAAATACAAAGTTTAGCTGCAGTTAATCTTTATAAAAAGTTTGTCAGAGTGCTCAGGTAACGTTTAGTGTTCTCAAAGGTGTTTTCTTTGACGGAAAAGGTGTCGTTTCCTGTTCCGGACTGTGAGTAGTCTTTTCCTCCGCCCTGGTGTTTGCTCCCGTGGTCTGAAGAAGATAAAATATAACAGCTCTGATAAGGTGATTCACAAAGTTTATATTGACACAGTGCTGCGTATGTATGTGTGTGTGTGTGTGTGAGAGCGAGAGCGAGAAGTGGTGTGTGTTTACTGTGCTGGTTTAACTCTTGTTCCACTGCCTCAGTTAACCTCCACTCAGCGTCATGCTGGTGTTGCCTTCAGGTGCGGCTCGCTCAGTTCATTCAATCACAAACGACACGGTTAGTTCAGGTGCCTCAGGGGGTTATGGCGACATGGTAACTCTGGATTTGCGAAACTCTCGCCAGCTGCTTCAAAAGTATTCCTGTCTGGCAGTTTTAGGGTGTGACAACGCTGTGGGTAGTGTCTGGTTAGGGTTAGTCATCAAAGAGCAATTGGGTAACGGATTAGGGGAAGATAATGGTTTGAGTGAAAGTGATCACTTCATGGCCTGGAAGCTTTTACAGTTTTATGTCCAGTAAAAAGTCGGATGTGCTTGGGAGATTCAGGCAGAGGTTTGGGAAGAAAATATGACGTTTTGGTTGAGATGTGTCCAGTGGTGGATTGATACTAACTACATTTACTTAAGGACAAATTAAGGGTAGACTACTTGTACTGTACTTGAGTATTTCCATGTTTACTCCTTTACATTTACAATTTTTGTACTGTTCTGTAGTGAAAACAGTATGACTCCAGATTTGGAGATTTTGAATGTGTGTGATACACTGAAGGATGAAGTAAAACCACCCATTTGGCTTAATGGCTTTTATGTGGTGAGAAATTCTTAAGCTAAATAAACTATTTGAAACCTTAATGGATCACAAAACTGCTGCTCTGCAGCTCTGACACCATTAAAAGTGGTCGTTTTAGAGATTTGTGGTTCTCACAGAACAGCCATGCCACAAATTAGGGATGCACAATATTGGATTTTTTGTTGATATCCAGTATGCTGATATATAACTACTGAGTAGGCCGATAACCAATACTGATATTTATATCTACTTTTTTACCCACCTAATTTTAGAGATCATCAAGTCTCTTCTATAGTGGAATTAACATCATATTATGCATGCATACTCTTATCATGATGGCCCACCAGCAGATGAAGACATGAAATACAATACTTTTTAATGCATGTAGTATTCATTCATTGTGTAAAATAAGAAAAAGCAAGTTGGTCAATTCTGATATTTCGTTTTAAAGCCAGTATTGTCTGACACCAATGATGTACAGATATTATTGTGCATCCCGACCACAAACACATTATGCTTATGGAATATGTTGCATTGCTGTAGATTAAACTACCCAACAGTAAATAAAGGAGTTAAAAATAGCACATTAAACACCTACAGCAGTAAAATGTAACATACACATTAATGCAGCAGGAATATTAATCCAAAAACATCATATATAATAGGAAAACACTGACAGGGAGCTTTTTACTTAGTAAATTCTCCTAATAATACTTAAATACCTTTTACTAAAGTTAGGTTACGAATGCAGGACTCATACTTTTCATGGGCTATTTCAACACTGAGTTATTGTGCTTTTATTTAAGGGATGGGTCTGAATACTACACACTGGGTATACACTGGGTGTGTCATTAAATTTTCTGTATTCTGGTGCCTATATTGATGGTTGTGTTTACATCAGACAGTGGTGGAAAAAGTATTCAAGTCATTTACTTAAGCAAAAGTAGCCATACCACTGTATTAAAATACTCCCTCCAAGCAAAAGTCCTGCAGTCAGTATTATTTTTGTAAGTATGAAAATATAAGCAATAAATGTACTTTAAGTACTAGAAGGAAAAGTACTCATTAGGCAGAATAGCCCCTGTCAGTGTTAAACTATTGAATTATTATCAAGTAATCATTGTTAAAGTGTTTGTTAGCATTACTTCAATTTTGTAGTCGGTCGAAGTGTAGCTTATTTTATCTGTAAGGTAATTTAATCTGTAACAATGCATCATATTTAATGAACTGATCATATGTTTCATAAGTAAAACCTAAATTTGACAACAAAGTAATAACTGTAGCTGCTAAATAAATATAATGGAATACAAATTACAGTATTTGCCTCTGATACGCAAGTACAAGTATCAAATTTCTAAAAATAGAAATACTCAGGTTTCAGCTGCTCCTATGTGAGGAGTTTCTGCTTTTCACAGTTTGTTTGAAGACATCACTTGGACTGTTGCTGTTCTTAAAGAAAATAATTTCCAGGTTAATAAAAAACAAAGGGGGGGAAGAGCGACTGTGATCTCACAGAAATGAAACTCAGAGCAGGTGCTCCTGATGCAGAAGTAGGTATTAGAATTTTTAATAAGGAAGACAATGACTTCCCCACTCCCTAGCTAAAGTTCTAAAGATATTGTACTTTGGTAAAGTACAAAAGTCTTCAGCAATGTTGTTACATAGACCAACAAGTATTAACTGCAGTAATCAACAGATTTATCAATAATCCTAATCAAAATAACAATTAGTCGAAGCCCTGAAGTCTTTATCTACAAAACAGTTGCTCCCTCTGTTCCTACATGTTGTCAGCAGTAGTATTCAGATGTTTGTGAAAATAGAAAAACAACAATTTAAAAAAACACTGTTACAAAATAAAAGAACGTTAAAAAAGTATTATCGGCAACATGTACTTGATTTATAAAAATAAAACTTTAAAACCTTATGGAGGCAAAACTGGCTCAGTCAGTCTTACATCATTATGTATTTTACTATTAGATGAGTAGTACTGATGCATCACTATGTAAACAGTATTTTAGTGATGTGGCTGGCTGTGACAGAAATTATTTTATCCATTTAACATGCAGTTGGGTGGTTTAATTTACTATATAACGGTGAGTTTTATTTGATTTGCTCATTGTAAGTTTTTAAAATCTCCAAGTGCAAAGTGACAAGTGGCTGTAGCCGATGAAAACATGACGTGGAGTATGTGGAGACGTGTTTCAGTCTGAAATGTAGTGGGGTTTAAAGTGCAAGTTCATAACTTGCTTTTCATTTTGGCATAATGACAGTGACTGACCACATCTCCTTTATAGAGTTTATGCACAACAACATGTTACAGAGGGCCCAGCCCCAGTTTATAAGGCTTCAGCTGTGGCTCAGTCTGTTTGTTCAATGTCTGTTGGAGGATCAGGTCCCTCCTTTGCATGTGGAGAAGGTTCATTTATACAGTCGTACAGTGTTATCTCAGCACAGTGTCACAGAGAGCTTGTGTGACACATCGTAAAGTAAAGTGCACTTCATGTAAAAGAACAAGATAAGTAGATCACAGTTGGAGGAACCTGTCAGCAGAACTCCTGTGACTCCACATGGTCATTTACAAACGACTCTATATGACTCTCTGTCTGAGGTGCAGTTGTCAGTGAAGTAACCGTGACAGGAACTGTCTTAATGCAGATCAATGACATCAGTTTTGAATCGATTACCAGAAAAGTTACAGATGAATTTTCTGTTGTACTGAATCCTGAACTTGAGGTCTCTCTCTGTCCCCCTTCAGATGACGGACTGTATCAGTAAAGTGGAGCTGAGCGTCTCCTGCACTGACCTGCTGGATAAAGATGTCGGATCCAAGTCTGATCCTCTGTGTGTGCTGCTGCAGAAGGCAGGAGACAAATGGACCGAGGTAAATTCACATTAAAGGATCTTTGTTTTATTGTACTTTTAACTATATGTGAGATGAATGAAACAAACCGTCCCTTCTCTCTGTGTGTCAGCTGGGTCGTACTGAACATCTGATAAACACCTCCAGCCCGTCCTTCAGTCAGCGTCTCAGGCTGGATTATCACTTTGAGACGGTGCAGAATCTGAAGCTGGGGGTCTACGACATTGACAACGCCAGCAAAGACCTGGGCGATGATGACTACCTGGGAGGGGTTGAGCTAACGCTGGGACAGGTACACACCATACCAGACCATTAAAAACTCACACTAGGCTCAGTAGAAATAAACTTCAGTTTTCGTTGACTTTGGTTCAGTGGAAAGAGATGGGTAGATCCATCCAAGTGTGTGAGCTCTTCAGGCTGCACTGTTATTCTTGTCAAACATTCATAATACGCTACTGTTGGTTTTACTGGTTTGGAGACACAGGACCTTATGCTGCAATATTCTCCCAAATTTCTTACTTCTTCTCTTAATTTTCTGTTAAGAGAAAAAATAAGAGAAGTCAACTCTAGATGCAGTTAACATCCTTAACCATCCAAATCCACTCTTACCCAGGTGTGCTGAGTGATGAATCCCACTTCATCATAAGTCGCCTATTAGCATAGGTAACACCCCCTAAACACTAGATAAAGGCAGGTGTGGTGCTGTGTGCAAAGACTCTGTCACATGCCCAAATATTAATTGGGCATATTAATTTTCTACTTAACTGACTAAAGGTTTCAGCTACACTTGTACATTTTGGTTTGTTTGCAAAATTTTAATTTGTGAATTAACTAGTAACTAAAGTTATCAAACAATCACAGTGGAGTAAAAAATGCAATATTTCCCTCTGCAGCGTAGTGGAGAAGTAGACGTGGGAAAAGATTAAAATAATCAAGTAAAGTAAAAGTACCTCAAATTTAGCAGAGCATGCAAAGACACGCTGTAACTGAAATTACAGTAATTCAGATCAATGGATGAAGTACAGTAGTATTTCTTTAGCCTTGAAATAATTATAATTAGGCTGCTCTGAAGCATAATCTTAGTTTGATCATATAAAACATTTTGTTTTAAATGTTCCTTAAATTTAAAATTGCTGTTTCTTCATGTTGAACAACAATTTGTGGATTTTCTCAAACCAAAGAAAAGAGCAAAAATAAGAAACATTGGTGAATCCCAAAAATCATGGGGTACTAACAAAATAAAGACTCGAGGATAAGAACAAAACTAAGAGAAATTTAAGTTTCTCACATGAGGCCCAAAGTTCCTGACTTAAATGTAATGGCAACTTTTAAGTGAATTAAATTTCCAGTGAGATGATATATTTTTACTTTAAAAGAAAAAAAAAATCTGACAAACTTTGATTTTGATTCACTCTCATCTTCAACCTTTTTACATTTCCCAGAAATCTCTGTGTGTTCAAACAGTACAGAACAAGTCAGATCGCTGAAAACTTGACTTTATAATTCCTTAAAGGAGCTGAATTATTTTTATAATGATTAATTTGGCTATTATTTTCTCAGTTAAGGAATTAATCCTTTTGTCATTAATGTCAGAAAATAGTAAAAATAATAATAATAATTCATATACTGACAAAAACTTATACAAGAAAAATGGCTCAAACTATTAATAGATCATCAAAACAACCAATTAATTATCTCTCAATTGATTAAATTGTAACAGCTCTCACATACATAGGAGATGATCTTGCATTGTTTCTTGTGTCTAGTGGTGTGACAGCTCCCTCTGGAGGTCATACACAGTCATGACCCTGTGATGTCTCCGCTGGCAGCTCAGTGGCTGGTTTTAAAAACTAATCAGTGTATGAACATGTCATGTTGGAGGAGGTTGTTCATATCACAGTATCTGTTAGAAACAGAGTCAGACTGATGCTGCAGGCTGTAGGCAGAGATCAACAGTGCAGAGTAAAGCTGATAATGATTTTCAGTTTTTACAGAGTTGTTTCAAAGAGGCTGAAAAGTTTCTGGTCCAGGTCCACAGAATGTTATGTGGGCCACAGCGCCCACTGCTGGACAAAGTGTGTAATCACAACACTATCTAGTTGCATTCATGTAGTTCTTTAAAGTGCTTTATTTAGAGGCTGCCATCTCTACAGTACTAACAAATACTAACTTCCTCCTCTCTGTGTGTGTATTTCAGATAGTATCCAGCAAAACTCTTACAAGACCTCTGCAGCTGAAGAAAGGCAAACCTGCAGGAAAAGGAAGCATTACGGTATGTACGGTGTCATCATTATTGAGCTAAATGTCATATCCTGTTCTGTAATGATTACAACAATATTTAGATTATTGTGTGTGTGTGTGTGTAGGTCACAGCAGAGGAGATAAAGGACAACAGAGCCATTGAGTTGGAGTTTGAGGCTAAAAACCTGGACAAGAAGGTAACTGCTCCTCATCATCTTCCCTCTTTTCTGCGTTTTCTTCTTTCTCATCTTCATCTTCTCCACTTCGTCAGGACTGTGTGGCACAAACTCTTTTTAGATCCTCCATTAGTTTTGGGTGTGAAGGCCTTCGTTAGTTCTTAGTAATTCACTATATCAGGTTGTACAGTTAAATCTTAAGGAATGTTTTTGCTAATGAAGATTTTAGTTATTGTGTGTGTGTAGTGTAATGAGTTTCTGTTGGCAGGGAGTAATAAGGAATAAGATTACTTTGAAAAGAGTAACGAGTAATGTATTTTTAAAGTGTATGTATATACAAAGGTACAGAAAAAAACAGGTGTCTGTTTTTCTGTTTAAGAAATCAGCTTCTTGTAGAAACAAATACATAAACCGGTTACCTGAGGACATGAATGTGCTGAATGAGAACGCAGCATCATTTCTTTTCTCTGTCCAGGATACATTTGGGAAGTCTGATCCGTTCCTGGAGTTTTCTAAACAAGGGGATGATGGAAAGTGGCATCTTGTCCACAGAACGGAGGTACACACACTCACACACATTTACACTTCATACTCAGAGTGACTGCTGCTTATTCAGTCATGAATATTTAACGTTATAGAGAAATAGTGTCCTCACTTTCAGTGTCTGAAACCATGATCGGTCTAATGGAATACACAAACATTTTAGTAATGATGAAGGTTTGTGTGTGTGTAGGTGGTGATGAACAATCTGAATCCCAGCTGGAAGAAGTTCACTGTTCCTATGCAGACGTTCTGCAGCAGCGACCTCGACAAACCAATAAAGGTTCAACCAATCAGAATCTACACCTACTCAAAACAATAAATAAAATCTTAAACGGTCACATGACATCTCCTCTTCCCTCTGCAGGTGGACTGCTCCGATTATGATAGTGACGGGTCTCATGATCTGATCGGTTCTTTCATCACTAAAGTGTCAGAGCTGCAGAAAGGTGGACAGGTGAGCTCACAGATGATAAAAACATTTGATGTGTTTCTGTTGGCTGGTCAGAGGTTAATGAACTGTCCGATGTGTCCTCCAGGTGCAGTTTGATTGCATCCACCCTGAGAAACAGAAGAAAAAGAAAAGCTACAAGAACTCTGGAGTCGTCTCTTTGAAGAGCTGCAAGGTAGGAACCACATTACCCAGAGTTCTCTGCTTTGTAAGCCCTACAGCTGTCAGTCTGAAAGCAGATTTGATCAAACCTTACCATCTGTAATCTGAAGCGAGCAGTGTGACTGGCTCTGTGAGTAATACTCAGGAAGTAAACGTCAGTGTTTGTAGGTATTGATTTTTACTTCTTCTTCACCACAGCTCTCTGTGCCCGCAGTGAAACTGGATCTGCCATTATAGATGTCTTTAATGTGTTCACTACATAGAGGCAGCTGCATGTGTCTTAGTGATCACATTCACTAAGTCAAACAGATAAAAAATATTAAAATAAAAAACACCACCAATGTCAACTGACCTGTAGACCACATTCATACTCAGCGACTTATGTTTGGGTCCTCTACCAGAGGCCTGGGAGTTTGAGGGTTCTACGCAGTATCTTAACTGTTCCTAGGGCTGCACTTTTCTGGACAGAGACCTCAGATGTTGTACCTGGAATCTGCTGGAGCCACTCTCCCAGTTTGGGGGTCACAGCCCAGAGTGCTTTGATTACCACTGGCACCACTGTTGCCTTTACTCCCCACATCTTTTCTAGGTCCTCTTTCAGCCCTTGGCATTTTTACAGCTTCTTGTGTTCCTTCTTCCTGATGTTGCTGTCGTTTCTCGATCAACACGATGTCCGGTCGGTTAGACATCACCAGTTTGTCAGTAGTCCCACAGGATCTTGAGCAGCTGGATAGCTCATTGCTTAAGGCTGCTGATTTTAGCGGGAAGATCAGGGGTTTGATCAGGGCGGGGCAACACATCCAGTCTGGGCCCTCAGGCAAGGTTCCTAATGCTGCTAGCCCCCCTTTAGGATGAGTGAAACCACAAACATAAGAGTCATATCAGCTTGGGCGTCGCTCAGATCAATAAGACTGGTAGAAACTGGTTGAAACAAGCCCCTGGGAACAGTGCCGGCCTTTAAAGCCAATTTTACGTTGTGGCCAAAATTGGAATTACACAGTGCAGGTCCGTCATGTGATGCCGCTGGGCCCGGAGCACTAAATTGAGAGTTAGCTGTTCGGAAGTTTGCTGCTCGGCCACACTCAGCCGCCATAAAAGTCTCAAGTGCACTTGCTCTATGGGCTCAAAAGTGCAGAAGATCTTTTAATTTCTGACCATGGAAATTGAGCTTTTTGGCGTCATTCAGGTCTCTACATACATCCATTAGTTTGAGATACATTTTAGCTGCTGTTGTTAATACATCTGTCTATAAGACGCATGCGAAATATTTACTCTTTTCATACTTACTGTAACTTCTTCAATGTGGGAATGGACATTTATAGGCCGTCATGCATAACTCAGGCTTCACTCGCACTTTTGTGGTAACGGCTGCCTGAAGCGTGTTTTTTTTCTGATTTATGTCTGTGATTTAATTGATTGTGTATTTTATAATTTACCCGTAATTTACTCTTTCATTTACTCTGTGTGTTTGCAGATGCTGACTCAGCACAGCTTCCTGGACTTTGTGATGGGCGGCTGCCAGATCAACTTCACCGTATGTCAACACCAATCGACTCATACACGCTCTAATGGCTTTAATTTAAATTCACTAATCACATTCAAGTTTATGTGTTTATGTGTTGAAAAATTATGTTCTTGAGAAAACAAGGTGATTGATCTCAGTGTCCCGAGATAAACTGACATACATTCAGACTTTTCAGTCATTAACAATAACCTCTGAAATGATTAAATACACACTTTATGAACTGATTAAATTAACATGTGAATGATGTATTTGAATAAGGAATGAATGTTGTATGAACACTGTAGGTTGGGATCGACTTCACCGGCTCTAATGGTGACCCTCGCTCACCCAACTCTCTCCACTACATGAGTCCAGACGGGTTGAACCAGTACCTGTCTGCTCTGTGGTCTGTGGGTCAGGTGGTCCAGGACTATGACACGTTAGTACACACTCACTCAAACACAACCTATACCTGAAAAACCACACCTTCAAAAATGTGCACAGAAACCCTAAACCATGCAGATACAGGTCTACATCCATAACCCTACACCCCACATCCTACATCTACACTCTGTAATCTTAAAACTGTTGTTCCTGCACCCTACAACCTAAACCCGGTCCCCACACCCTATGACCTAAAGCCTACACTCTAATCTCTTTGTCATACACCCTACACACTGAATCCTATACTTTAATCATATTTCTAAACTCTAGTTCCTGCACCCTAAAATGTTCGTCCTACAGCCTAAAACCTTCATCCTACAGTGTAACCCTACACCCCACAACCTAAACTATACACACTACAACCTAAATCTTAAACCCAACATCTTTCCTACATCCTACATATTAAACCCTAATCCTTTCATTCTACACTCTACAACCAAAATCCTGCATCCTAATGTGACTCTAACAATGATCCTAACATGGTCCTGTTTCCTGTTTCAGTGATAAACTCTTCCCAGCCTTCGGTTTTGGAGCCAAACTGCCTCCAGACTACCAGGTCAGCTCTCTAACCAACCAATCGCAGCACATCATTCTGCATGCTCCACTGGTTTCTCAAGTGTCACATCATTTTTAATGAGTCTGTGATGTACAATGGTTTTCTGATTTTGTGATTTGGTTGAATTAAACGAGTCTTACTCTGATTGGCAGTTCAGATCACAATCAAAGAAATGAAAGTGAGGAAAGTAAACAAACAGCTAAAGTTAAGAATGCGTGAGATCAAAACAAACTAGTTACAAAGGCAAGATTATTTACTTAGTCATTGAGCTCTTTGGCAGAAGCTTTTTGTGATAGTTTGTGTTACCGTTCACTGGCACATGGTAAATATGCTTTGTTCTTTCAACACTGGAATTTGTTGTTAATGTACTAACTAGCGTCAAGACGGTCTTGAATGACAGTTACAGACAACTGCCGTCTGCTGGTGTAAAGAGTTATTGCCTCCCACACAGGTGCAGAACATTTGTGCTAGTTGGCTGTTGGCTTTAGTCTTTGCGGTGTGTTCATGTGCAACTTTTGGCCGAGGTCTGGCAAAGTTGGTTTGGTGTGTCTTGGCCTGAAAGCTCGTCGATGATTAATTCTTGAACTGCTGTGTTGTTGATCTTGCAGGCTGCACACCATGAGTTTGCCCTCAACTTCAACCCCACCAGCCCCTACTGCCAAGGTACACACACACACACACACACACACAGTAAAAATCCTCTTTTCTAAATCTTACTTAAAGTACTCAAATGAAAAAACGAAGCTGAGCCAACATGTATGTATTGATTGAAATTTGATCCAGTCAAATGACCATAATAACAGCAATGTTAGGTTGCATTATATTGATGACTGTTGTGTGTTATGAGGTTTGGAGAGGGCGTCTTTGTTTCGTATAATAGCATTGAGTACGTTAACACACAAGGTCTCACTGACACACACACTGTAAAAACTCCGGGGAAACTGGAGCAGCTTTTGGTAAGCACTTCTGAAAAAGACCGGGATTTAAATTCCCGTCATGCAATCCTAATTTGAAAACCCATTTTCACTGTTTCCATGTTTGCCCTGATTGTTTCAACTGCGCAGCATGTGTAGAATATTTCCACCTCGTTAATCTACTTCCTCTCCGTCTCCCAGGTATTCAGGGGATCGTTGAGGCCTACAGGATGGTTCTGCCTCAGCTGAGACTCTCTGGGCCCACAAACTTCTCTCCCATCATCAATCACGTTGCTTCCATCGCCTCCCAAGCAGCACAGGTCAACACTGCCTCTGTAAGGACACACACTCGTACACACTCACACACACAGCTTTTTTTTTAAACCAAAAACACACACTCACCTGTGTCTGTGTCTCTCTGCAGCAATACTTTGTCCTCCTCATCCTCACTGATGGTGAGATCACAGACTTCGACCAGACCCGGGACGCCATCGTCAGGGCGTCACGGCTGCCGTTGTCAATCATCATTGTGGGGGTGGGGCCTGCAGACTTCAAGGCCATGGAGCTTCTGGATGGAGACGACGGGAAGCTGAGGTCGACAGTGGGGGAGGCCATCGCCAGAGACATTGTCCAGTTTGTCCCGTACAGACAGTTCAAAGACGTAAGGCTGTTGTTTGTGTTTGTTCATAAATAAACAGTCATGTGACCTGACTGTTGTTTTAAGACAGATAAATTGTGAATGATGGGCACTTACACATCTGTCTCTCTGTCTGTCCTCAGGCTCCACATGCAGCTCTGGCTCAGTCTGTTCTCGCTGAGGTTCCCATCCAGCTGGTCTCTTATTTCAAAATGAGAGGCTTGGAACCACCTAACCCCAAAGCCGCCCCCAAAGCCGCCCCCAAAGCCGCCCCTAAAGACGCCCCTAAATCCTAAACATCTGCACCCACACATCCTCAAAGCCACCCTGCACTCCCCAAACGCACCCTTAAAGCTGAAGGCTCACCCTCATCTCATTCCAGGATCACACCACCCACTAAGTCGACCACTTTTCAGGGACCAACCTGATGTGTTGGTAGAATCAGCCAATCACGATACAGCATAAAGCTGTGGGCCAATCAGGTTGCCATGGGCAACCATCCCTGTTTTTTTTAATCAGTTTTATAACACTTTGTTTCCTTATTTTTCTCTTTGATAAGTAGAATGACGATGCTGTAGTATAGATTATTGAATCCTTCTGCTGCTTCCACACTAACTATGCAGATCACATGTTTACTAACATGTTTAACAATCAAAGAGCCACACACACACAGAAAGTGTCAGCCATTTTTTGGCTCCACACTCCGTTTCTTGTATCGTCGGCTCTGTATGTGTGTGTGGCTCTGATTAGCTTTATTGATCAGGGATCAATACTTCGCACTTTGCTCATGCACTTAATGCTGGAATATTGTATCATGAATGATAATATATACTCTATCATAGCTTTACCACTACAGCCTTACTTTAATCTTTACTATAGCTTTACTATTAACCTATAGTCAGCCTTACTGTAGTCGTTAGTGTAGCCTGTGTGACCTCAGCACGCTGCTTCAGCCTGAATGTTTCCAGGCTGTTCTGTCACGACACTCGGTGGTTTGTTGATGCAGCCATCTTAGCTCCCAGAGCAGTCATCCTTTCTACCTGTTTCTTAAAATGGTCTGACCCTTGTTTGACCCTTATAACTCAAAACTTGATCACCTGTCAGTATTACACACAGGTCAGTCAGCACATCAGTTAATCGATCATCCTGAATCAAACAAGTGCATGACTGCAGTTAAACACCCTGAAGTATCTGTCTGAACACATCTCGTCTACATTCAGTGGTCACATATACAGACGAGGGCATTGACACGTTTAACGGTCAAGTGTTTGACATACAGATGACAAACTTAAGACATCATGCAGACCCTTGTGTCCTGCAGATGTGGAAAGCATCTAATATAACCTGATCTTCAGGCACCAGCTGATCTCCCTGCAAAACACGCAGTGAATTACAAAATAGAAATGTAAAAGAATGACAACAATTAAGGACTATTTAGTGGAGTCGAGTAAAGTCTACAGAGTGCAATATATCTCAAAGTGCCTTAATGAATTAACCTGACAAAATCTCTCCAGTCTCCAGACCTGAATGTTTACTGGGAGCCAACATGGCCGCCTCTGCAGCATGGTGACATCACTGCAGACTGTCATGGTGTTGTGATGCTGCGTTCAGGTCATGTGGAAGTTAACGCCGTCAGCATCCAAGTGACACTTTTTTTCCAGCTGTAGGTAAATAACATAAAAACTAAAGAAGCACGGCACCCTCAAGTTGGTTAATAAGTGTCACTAAATTCTGATTTAATGCTGAACACTTTGACCTCTGCCTGACAGACATCAGATTAATGTTCATTAAGGTGTGTTCAGACTGATTGAATACATGTAAACAGGTGTGATGTGCTTGATAGACGTACAGAGATATGAGGGAAATAACAGGAAGTGAGTTCAGAGTCACATGGTGTGTATGTAGCTAGCTAGTTTTTTAAAATTGGTTTCACATTCAGTCTGAACTCACTTTATACTGATTAAGAACACTGGTGGTTGTCTTAGTTGTCCAGTGATGTGAGAATTTGGAAGTCATAACCATAATAACCTTCCATCCCACATGACCTGAACGTCACACTGAGAGTCTGTCTGAACATCTGCCCTGTTTCTTTACCAAAGACTGTCTTTTAATTACTGGAATGACCTGAACACACACACTTACATTCACAAATGTGTCAAAACTCTTGTTTACTGCATCAAAGCCACAGTTAATGTTACATTTATTAATAAGAGTCATTGCCAACGCATCATCTGCAGCCACTTTAAATCGCCTGGAATTCATTTGAATCACCACTATTGCTGTGCATGTTGATGGAATATATTTTCAGGGTCCATTTTATTAAAGTGAAATATTTGTACCGCTTATTATTTGTAGCACTGTTTGTTTTAACTTCAACAAGAGATTAATTCTTCATGTTTGGGAGCAAATTAATAACAGCTGGAAGCTCTGGAAAGAGCTCATATGTAAATGAAGTGAGTGAAGATTATTTTATCAGTGCTGATGTCATATCAGAGGAGTATTTTTAGTCAAAGCAGTGTTTTATGTTTCCAGCAGTTTCTCCTCCGTTTGCCTCTGAGGTGCCGACAGTGTGTGCTGCTGCAGACCGAGTTTTTGCTTGTTTTGGGATCAAATTTGTTCCAATTTTCTGTTAAGAAAGCAACAGAAACTATCACTTGATCAACCTTAGAGGGCCTTCTACTCAGAAAGAAGAAAGGATGAGGGTTTCTAAGGTTTTTTTTTTCTTTTAGAGAGAGAGACCAACTAATTTCTGAGTCTTGATTCATCCAAAATTCATCTTCCATGAAAGCAGCTTCCTTTCACTACCATATTCCAGTTGAGCGTGAACATTCATATTGACCATGGAAACAGTAGTTAGTAGAGAAGAAAGCACGAGATGCTCTTGAAAGCTCCGGAAAATATCTAATTAAATGGACCATGAGTTCAAGTTTTTTATCATCTTGTTTTGTTGCCAAACTGCAGAAGATTCTGTAGAGTTATCAGGCTGCCATGTTGTCCTGTCTTCTTTGTCTTCTTCTTCATTGCCAGAAACTTTGTTTTACGTGTTCTAGTTGAAGGGAAATGTGTTTTTCACACAAAGTTTCTAATGGTAGAAACGTAAGAAACCTGCAGTTTTAATTTCAAACAGACTGTTAATAAAGTAAAGTGACAATTATTAAAACTAAATCATTACAGAAATCTGATCTGAGTTCAGATGAACATGCTGTATTGTCACTGTAACCCTGGCTGCATGGTCACATGGTGCTGGAGTTCTACAGTAAGATAAATACTTTCTTTCTGCCAACATTAAAACCATCACAGGTCTGAAAATCTGTAGTTTCAAAATGCTCTGCAGTGCTGCTCACTGTGATCTTCACCACCAGCTCCACTGCTCACTTACTCAACTAACTGCTTTTAACTAACCAGTATAACCAGTAACATCATACCTGTATGAGCACTGCCCACTAGAATTCAATAATAAAACAAACTCTGGAAAAGAAAAAAAAGTTTCTTTATTGTTTCTGTGAGAGTTGCTGCTGTTTAAAGGATCATTCCGCTTTATTCCAGCATTTATTTTTATAGTTTTGATCCTTTGTGATCGTCTGACTGCTCGTGTTTACTGACCTGTTGCACTTATTTTTATCAATGCCACCGTGTGCCCGGATCTCAGCTGTTAACTTGGTGAGTACAAAGTTATTATTACAGACAGAAGGGATGGACTAATTCATCAGTTAGTCTTCATCCTCAGTTTATTTTGTCATGTAACCTATGTGTTGTTTGTCTGAGTAACTTCTTAAATGTTACTACAGCAGTGGTAGAAAGTAATTAAGAAAGGCCGGTATTTCTCAAGCACTGTAATTGAGTACAATTTTGAGATGCTGAAAACAGTGGTTCCCAACTGGTCCAGCCACAGGGTCCAGATTTCTCCTTGGTCATTAGATCAAGGTCCACACAGTTAAATACATCGAGCTAGTTTGGTGTCTCTGTCAAGTAGCTGTCCATTAGGCACTCACTCTACAGCAGGGAAATAAAAATAAAATATCCGTGTCAGAAATTCACTGTGCTTGAAAATAATTGTGGTTTTTACAAACTTGACATATTTGCGAGTCACTTGCGGTCCATTCAGAGTGGACCTGGGACCCACCAGTTGGGAGCCACTAACTCAGAGTATTTCCATTTTATGTTACTCAAACTTACACAGTTCTGAGAGAAACCACGTGCTTTCTCTCACTAATGTCAGCTGGGATATGATCAGAACACGTCTTCCACACAAGACCCTTTGGCTTCTTATCACCTATTAACCACGTCCCCAGCTTTGTTCCAGTCATGGCTGACAGATTTAACTCAGTTTTTTCAGTGACACCTGGGGCTGATTCAAGATGACCATCTCCAGTAAATAACACTTAAAACATCAGAGATATGGAGAAAAATCAGACTCATGACTTTTGAATTTACTGAATAAAGTGGTTTTAACAGTCTGTCGTACTTTCTGTTTCATGTTTTCTTCTTCACGTATTGTTCAGTGTTTTTTTCCAAACATCAGAGAAACACGAGTGAAACACAAACACCAGACTTCATCAAGAAAAGAGGAACTTAAATTCAGTACTTTAAATTTGCTGCCTTTGGTTTTCAATTCAGAATTTTTACTTAGAATTCAAAATTTGAACATTATTATTCTGCGTCCTGTGTGTGTGTGTGTGTGTGTGTGTGTGTGTGTGTGTGCTCTAAGGAGGAAACTAGTTGAGCAACTGTATTTGCTTTCTCAAACATTGGAGAGGACCTGCCCTAACAGACACACACACACACACACACACTCAGGTACCTCCCATCATACTGTTAGAAGAAAACACACAGCAGTTAGTTTCCATCTGTTGAAGAGTGAAGACAGAAGAGAGCAGATGAGACGACTTCAGAGAGACAGGATGTAGAAGAGCAGACAGGTGAACAGGTATCAGGATCATCATGTCCATCACCGTGACTCTGAAGAAGATCATCAACCTGCCGGGACGATCTGACAGAAAGGTCGAACTCTGTTTCAGAGGTCAGTGACACACACTCACATGTCTCTATCTGGAACACTCTGGGACCAGGCGTACTTCAACTACCGTTTCTTTTGTGTACTTTTGCTCTCAGGATTGTTTTCCTGGTTTGTCCGCTTTGAAAAGTAACTAAGTACATTTACTCAAGTACTGTAAGTACAGTTTCAAGGTACTAGTAGGTTTATTAATTTTAGGCTAGTTTATTCTTGGCCTCCACCACATTTTTTTACTTTAGTCACTTTGCAGTCTTAGATTTTTATTACAAAATACAACCAGCAAATGAAACGCTATTGTTTCATTTGTTTCAGTTTATAAAGTTATTAAAATTACTTCCAACTTTACTATTTTTACTGAAGTACAAGATATGAGTACTTCCACATCTGACCTGCAGCGGATGATCCTTTAAGAAGCAATACCACACTGTTAATGGTCCTGAGCAGGGGTAGGACACCTGCGGCTCCTCTTCAGGGGCTCCTTGTGGCTTTGACAAACAAAAAATCATACAGACATGAAAAACAACTCTTTTCTTTTTACATTTAAAATTTCATTTATCATTGTTACAGGTCTAAATGAATTATGCACCTAATGTGAAGACATTTCATCAACTAACATGTGCATCTGTCAAACCTCTTGCGTCTCCGTAGCTAGACTTGCTTTGGATCACAAATCTAAGAATTCAAAAGTGTGCGGACAGATTGATTTGCTTTCTCCGCCATTTCTGCAAAGTTAAAATTCTAAATAATCCAAAAAAAAACCCAAAACACTGCAGAGGAGCCACCTTTTGTAAAATGTTTTAATGAATGCTCATTTAGACCAGTTAGTTATGTTGATACCCTAATTGTGTTTTGCGGCCTCAGACGGATTTCTTTTCATTATTTTAATCAAAAACAGTTCTTTTGATAGTTAAAGTTGCCGAGAACTGGTCCACTGTGTAGGATTTAATGCCATCTAGAGGCTGTTTCAGTTTCAGTTGGTTGCAGATTGCAACCAACTGAAACTTCTACTGTGTGCTTAACGTGTAGGTGAACTTCAGCGGTCGAAGTGAAAACACGTGTCTAGAGCCAGTGTTTGATTTGTCTATTCTGGGCTATTGTACAAACAACATGGCGGACTCCGTGGAAGAGACCTGCTTGGCATGTAGATATAAATGGCTCATTCTTTTTTGGCCTTTTTGTTATCACAGTGCAGCTACAGAGTAGGAGGAAAGGGGGAAAGAGAATGGGGATGACACGTAGCAAAGGACCTCTGGTTAGAACCCGGGCCCCTGCAAGGCACTGACCCTATGTGGGGCAGACACGCTAGTCGCTGAGCGAGAGGTCGCCCCATAAACAGCATATTCCAATTAAATCAAATCACATTCTTATTTTCAGGTGATTATAAACTGATGAAAATATAGTTATGAATTTTATGTACCAGCGCTGCCAGCAGAGGCCTCTAAATCCTACACTGGACCTTTAACTTCTCAATTTTAAGGGTAAAAGTCCTACGTATTAGCAGTAAAGTGTCCTTTAACTATAAAAAGTAAAAGTATTCTTTATGTAGAATGTCTTCTCTCAGATTGTTATCTTATTATATACAATAGTGAGTGAGTCACATTTTAATGCTGTTGCTGGTCACCGTGGGACCTTAAAATTTAAAGCTATCCAAAAATCATGTGTAAAGTCGTATAACGTAGAGAAGTTTCTAGAGAGCTCCCTAAAGTAGGCTCCCCAAACCTGCGTGAATGGACATGTGCTTTTCCTGTTTGAACAACAGCTGACAAACAGTTGTTTGGTGACACAACAACACAGAGTCATGTGATGTTGTTTGTGTTTACTGCTGTTGTTTGAGTGAATGTTATGAATGAAAAGGAGGCGTGTTGGTGTCCCACTGCAGCTCTGCAAGGAAACACACAGAGGTTGTTTTATCTCATCTGTAGTTTTAACTGAATTTTACTTTATCTTTTATCATATGTTTTTATCTTCTATCTTTTTGTCTCTTTCACAAATGTTTTGTCTTTTATGTTCAGCACTTTGTGTCGCATTTTATGCATGAATTGTGCAATATAATTAAAGTTATTCTTATTATTTCTACTGTGGATTTTGTAGATAGAAGATTTAGATTCCCGTCACTTCGCTGACAGCATGTTAGGGAAGGGTGTGTTGATTTTCAGAACAAGAGGAATAATCACAAGAAGTGAAACTTGAACCAAACTAATGTTTTAAGACAGACTAGAAAAAAAGTGAGCCTTTCTTTAAAGACTGGGGACATGGGGAGGTTTATCAGAGCTCAGGCTGAGTTAACAAACATACTGTTCACATAATGAGCAAATAGAGAGAATAAAGATAAATTATCATAGTTACATTCAGATGGTGGTTGAAAAAAAGACTACTATAATTATGAAAGTAATTAACTTGAGTTATCAGGAAGCACACAGGTTTATTATACTTAAAAGAGACATAACGGTATTTGGAAAGTTTTCTGTCTGAAAAAATATATAAAGGAAGGAACATATCTTCATGAAATAATAAATTAAAGGATATAACGTTGAATTTAGATTAAACACTTCCTGCATTAACTGACCTAACAATAACAACAACAACCTCACATATAAAACAAACAAGCTCAACCTCAGTGTCGTCACAACTGGTCAATTTAAATTAAGTGTGTGAAATATAAATGAACATAAACATGCGTCACGTATAACTCTTTAAATACATTTTATCTCTGTTGAACACACAGTACTTGGGTGATGTGTCAGTGTACAACCATGTCTTGTGCAGTCACATAAAATCCTATGAGCCTGGGTTTTGGGCTCTGGTGGTTTACTTTTATGATCTTCTGATGTGATGACATTGTAAATGTGAGAAAACTCCTGCTGTCACTTATTTGGGTTTTATTTAAATTTGTCAATGTTGTAAACCATCTACAGTGTCATAATTTAATATTTTGTCTTGTTTTCACATCTTGTGTTGATCCCAGGAAGAGCAGTCGTTACTGCGGTAACACTAAAAAGAATAGATTTTTGATGTTAAGCGACACAATCTGCTGAGATTCTGCACATAAACTCTGTACAATAAAAATAATATTCATGCTGAATCTGAAATGGCATCAATAACAACTTCATGGGTCAGTTTTACCAGCCAGTGAACGAGCTAACGGAGCCTGAAGCATCAGTGCTGTTGCCATGGTTACCCGTCTGTCTGTCTGTCCTCCAGGTTTCACCCACAAAACCAGAATCCTGCAGTGTGAGAACTTGGCCATCTTCAACGAGGTCAGTGAACCGACGTCACACGTTCAGAGCCAATCAGAACGCTGAGCGATGATGTCACCATTATAACCAGTTCATGGAAAAGCTGAGACACTGAGAATTTTATACCACATGACCTTCATTACATTTGTGTGTGTGTGTGTGTGTGTTACAGCAGCAGGAAGCCGCAGTTATTTGTCTGCTTCAGATTGAAACTATTTTAATGGGGCTGATAGGACGCTGTACCACTCCTACTGTACACTCACACACACACAGCCGCTCCTTCAACACACACACACACGCCTACAGAACAGATTCCTTTTTTATATTAAGCCCAGGAGCCAGAAGAAAACATTGGCGTTGTACATTTCTGCCTACCACAGAGACGTTACATTTGTACGTTTCATATGAAGTGACGTAGTTCAGATTACATGTGTGTGAGCTGAGTTTGTCATCAGAAGGTGGAGGGGATGATGGATGACGTGACACCTAGGTGAGACGGCTGCCAAGGTGCAGACCACTGTTTGAGACCAACAACAAAACTGGTTGTTTTTTAGTGAGACATCGGCATCGCTTCCAGCCATGATTGTGGCACCAAAACATGAGCCCAAACATGACCTTTTCCGAACCATAACCAAGTGTTTTTTTTATGCCTAAACATAACCAAACTTTTACCAGAGCACCACTGAAACATAAAGAAATGTCAAGTCAACACATCAGGGGTTTGCAAAAACGTACAATGCCAACATTTATTCGACTGGGTTGTTATTCTACTGCACTATACCCTACCAGTGAGACCTTGAGGAATAAAAAACAAAAACCTCCTTAAAACCTTTGCTACGATAGGTGGAGATATGCCCCCTTTTAGCTTGTTAGTACTGGACCTTTTTCTGGTTGACCTGTTATGTCACAGACCAAACAGTCAACAAACAGGTTAGCTACAGTTAGCTAGCAGCAAACTGGTACCATGGTGGATAACTTTACAGCTCTGTATATTTCAAACTTGCTGTATGCTTTACTTTTTGTACAGACGAGATGCACGCTGGATGTAGATTTCACCATGTTGTTACCAGCCTCTTCCTCTGTCATGCATTTAATGCTATTCAACTTCTGGGTCAATGCCCAGGGCAGAAACCGTGGAGCATTCGCAGAGCATCTCGGCCAATTTGGGTCCAATTGTCGCCTCACAGCAAGAGGGTTCCTGGTTTGAACCCAGAGTGGGGGAGCCCTTCTTCAGAGTTTGCATGTTCTCTCTGTATCAGCATGGGTACTCCGGCTTCCTCCCACAGTCCAAAGACATGCAGGTTAATTGGTGACTCTAAATTGTCCGTAGGTGTGAATGTGAGTGTGAATGGTTGTCTGTCTCTATGTGTCAGCCCTGAGTGTATTCCACCTCTTGCCCAGTGCTGGGATAGGCTCCAGCCCCCCTGCAACCCCTAACAGGAGAAGCGGTTATGGGAAATGAATTAATTAATGAATGACTGTATAGGAATTCGACTCCCAATTGCATTGTCTGGGTGTGTTAGTCCGACTTTGAGAATTTCGATTTAGTTCAATTTCAGTCAGACCATAATGTTTACATGTACTGTATTTTTAAAGTCTGGTTTTAGTCAGGCGAACACAATAAATCGATTTTCGCTATTGTCATGTAAACGTACTGATCGTGATTTTGAAAGATGTTCTCTTACTTCTGAAACAGAACCAGGAAGTTCTGGTTTCACTTCAGCTCAATGTGGTGTGGTGAAATTACAGGCTGAGTTCTGCAGAAGAAGTTGGATAAATGTTTGATTTATTATCTCTGAATGGGGGAATGCTGAGGCTCATGGGTATTGTAGTGTTGTGAGTCATACAGACCAAACTGAAAGAAGTCTCCTGGAGACTCTGTGGTTCTGAGGTTCTCCTCAAAACAAACTTCATTTTGATTTTACAGAGGAAGAACATATTTGTTGAAGCGAACTCTCCACCCACGTCACTACATCACCACCTGTTTGTTGACTTAATCACTGCTGACAGGTCAGATAGTGTAATTACAGTCACCTCTGAATGACATGAGCGCAGCAGCGAGCTCTGAGTGTGTTATGTTTCTCTGCTTCTGAGTCAGGCTGGTGTTTGCTCTTCAGGTGTGACCAGGTGCATGTGTGCGTGTGTGACTGTGTGTGCCTAAAGCTAGCACACGGTGAATAATTGTTGCAGTGGTAAATATATAGTGTTAACACAGAAATAGTCTCTTCCTCCTTCTTCTGGTTTGAGTTTTTATTCTTCAGCTGTGTCTCAGATCGACTGAACCCCATATCGCTCCTGATGGCGTGAGTGCCTTTAAACACAGTAGCAGGTGGCACCTTGTAGTCTCAATCACCACTGTATGAACGTGTGTGTGAATGGGTGAGTGTGACTTGTAGTGTAAAAAGCGCTTTGAGTGGTCAAAAGACTAGAGAGGCGCTATATGAGTGCAACTCTATTTACCATCCACATCTGACACCAGAGACCATCTTAGAACTGAGACTGGGTTACCGTCTCTCCCAATATAAAACCATCTGTGATCATGTGACCACACTGAGTTCATGTAATCACACCTGAGTCATCTCTATTGGTGGGGGAAGTCTGTGAGATGTGACTGAAAGCTCAGGAAAATATAAAACAGAGACTTTTAATTGCAGATCAAATTGTATATTATTTTACAGCATTTCCGTTGGCCTCACTACGGCAAAGTGACCAGAGAGGAGGTTTTGACCGTCAGTGTGTACAACTGCAGTAAAGTCTTCTCCAACAGGTAACACACACACACACACACACACACACACACACACACACACACACACACACACTACCAAAATACACACACTGTTTTCATGTCAGAGTAACTTAGAATAAGTGTCTTTGTGTGTGTAGACTGCTCGGTAAGCTGGTTGTCAGTCTCCAGCATGTTGTTACCGCGGGAAGGCTGTTGCTACGGGAACCGCTCACTGATGCCAACTACAGCCTGACTGATGTAAGGACACAAACAAACACACACACACTGTTGTGTCAGAGATCACTGATGCTGGTTGACATCACTTTGCGTTCTCCTCTCTCTCTCTGTAGATCTACATCGAGTTGGATGTTCGATATCACCCAGTTGAGGGAACAGCAGGAGGTTGGGATGGAGTCGACTTCCTCAGAGTTGAAGACCAGGATGAGTAGGATCACTTTCTGTTACTATTTTAAATCATTTGCACCCATTTCTTTAAATCCTCTTGTTCCCATCTCCTTCTCTAGAGTCATATGACAGATGTTTCAGGCTGATCTGTAGAGTTACACCAGTCCTAATTCTGCTCTGAGATTAGTCTCATGAAAGTTAGACAGCTAAAAATAAGTAAAGGTCTTGTTCATAAGTGAAGGTAGAATGAAGCGTGAGATGGATCGGCACAGAGTCTGCAGTGATGCCAGCGCTGTGCTGGACCGTCGTGGTGAAGAGGGAGCTGAGCCAGAAGGCAAAGCTTTCGATTCACTGGTCCATCTATGTCCCAACCCTCACCTATGGTCATGAGCTCTGGATATTGACTGAAAGAATGAGGTCGCGGATACAAGCGACCATGGGGTGGCTGGGTTTGGCCTTAGAGATAGGGTAAGGAGCTCGGACATCTGGAGGGAGCTCAGAGTACAGCCGCTGCTCCTTCGCTTTGAAAGGCGTCAGTTGAGGTGGTTCGTGCATCTGATCAGGATGCCTCCTGGGCACCTGGAGGTGTTTCGGGCACATCCCACTGGTAGGAGGCCCTGGGGCAGACCCAGAACACACTGGAGGGATTACATATCTCATCTGGCCTGGGAACGCCTTGGGGTCCCCCAGGAGGAGCTGGATAGGACTGACTTAAAGCCTAAAAAGTTAGACACCCTCGGCTAACTCAGAAATTGTCAGAATTTGTGGTTTGCTAACAATGTTGTGGAGCCAATAATGACGCCTGTATTTGTTTATATTTTGGCAAACTGGCACCATTTAAAGTATGCTGAATTAGCTATTAGCAGTTCCTGATTGCGATGTACCAATGACTTGACAGACAGTTCTCACTAGATCACTTTGATAGTGAAGAAAACTTAAAAACAAGATTATTTTCAGGCAAGTTCTGGAGTTATGAGAAGTATCCTTTTGTGTTTTCTAAGCAGATATATGGAGTTTTTTTGTGGTGAACATTGGAGATAATGTGATGAGAATATCCTCCAAAAGTTTTATTAACACTGAACCTCAAAAAATGTGTATTATGTATGTGTTGACATTCAAGAATGTTATGTCTACAAGAAGGAGTATGAACTCTTGACACACATTGTGGCAATCGAGCATTTAGGGTTTTAAATTATGTGAATTGGCCGTTGTCTCATTCACCACCCAATCGCATGAAAAAATCTTGGCATTGTATATTTCTACAACAGTGTATATATAACATTTGTACTTTATCATGCAACAAACTCTATACTTCAACAAAGTTAGGGTTAACATGTGGTTATGTTAAGGTACAAAAAACACCTGGTTATGGTTAAGAAAATATCATGTTTGTTTCTGTAATAATGCTGCAGCGTGAGCAAAAGGAAAGAGAAGAGATTTCAGAGACCACAGTAATAAGTATGCAGCACTGACGTTTTTGTTGACAAGTTAGAAGAAATAGCACTGAACCCTGCCAAGATATGACACCACAGCATCTTAGCTCTGCTGCAGGTCTGCACTCTGGGATGTTTTTCTATTGGCACACTTTATTTGTCCAGTAAAATGACCTGAAACTGCTCAATTCTTAATAAATATACCCAGAATTCATGCTAAGTTAGTCCTACAGTACTTACAATATTCAAGAAGTAGACAGCTTTTTGCAACGACTGAATATTTGTTTGACCTAACCATAGTCAAACCCACCTTTGTGAAAGTGGCCCCAGGACACAAAGATTTGAAGCAGAGGAAACTGTTAACCAAGCTGTGAGAAAAGAGAAAAGAATCCACAAACAACAAACCCTCGGGGGGTTTCAGTGTTTCATGTATTTACAGAAGATTAGTGCAGATTTCCAGACCAGCAGGAGGAGCTCTGACCAGTCTGAACAAGTTATTCTTTTCTCTCATGTCATTTTGTTTCTCTTCCTTCATCCTCAGTTCAGGGCTCGTCATCAGGAATGAAGGATTCAATGACCCTGAGAGGTAGGGAAGTTACATGACTCACACAGTCATTCTCTTATACTGGATACTCATACTGATGTATCTATGAAAAGATAATATCAGACACACCCAAACATCAGTCGGACTCTACTCTGAACACCCAAACATGACCCTCTCCTCATCCCCTGGAACCCTGGAGTATTTTGGGGGAAACTATTCACTGCTCTCTGTCTCTCCTCTGACCTCTGTCAGTCAGCCGACCATCACTCGTCCAGGTCCGCTGGAGAAAGAGGCTCGGCGTCTGGGAAGGAGCCTGGTCCGGACTGGGGATGAAGATGACGATGACGATGATGATTTTGATGATGACCTGATGGACTTGGAGGCCTCTGACATCATCTTCACTCCTCTGCTGAGGTGTGGTTACTTCACTGTCTGTCTGTTTACCTGACTTCTGTCAACTCATGATCTGTTGTCAACAACAGTGTGTGTGTGTGTGTGTGTGTGTAGTCGTTCCAGGCCGATGTCCAGGAATGTTGCTGCGGCGACGCCCAAAGTCCAGAGCTTCCAGGTGAGTTCATCCATCCATTTTGAGTGCGAAGTAGGCTCCATGTTACCATGGCAACAGGCCCAGGCGTCCTTTTCTCTAGACGATCCTCCAACTTCTCCCGGAGGATGCTGAGGTGATGAGGAATCACTCCAGCACACCCAGGAACACTTGTATTAAAGCAGATATAATCTATATATTTAATGATCTTCATGTGAGAGGCATTTCTTCTAGTGATGAACCTTCCTCTAGTGATGAGCTTTATAGTTCCAGCTCATTGTTCAGGTGTACTTTACTGTTTCTGTTCAGTCTCACTGCCCTCATAGCTTCAGTTTCAGCAGCAGCAGGCAGCTGTTACAGTACAAACAACTCTTCAGACCCACTGTACACTACCTGTACAACAGCAAACACAGACAGTCACAGTTAGTGGAGCATGTGCCAGCTACAGAGACAGATATTTCCCTCAGAGAACATGCTTTACTTCCTGCCTGAGAACATGAACACAACTCTCACTCTGGTTATACAAAGACTTGTAGCAGCGGTCCTACTGCCCCCACAACATACCCGACATGACCTAGCTCATAGGCTGTGACAAAAATGGGAGACACATGGTATCAACTAAAAAGTGCACACATTTAATATTAACAAAAGATATTTATAAAAACTGTTGGTCTTTGTTGTTGGTCTCAATCTGGAGTAGTCTGCAGGTTGGCAGGTGTCTCTCTCAGGTGTCACGCCATCCAACAACCACCATCCTCTCCACCTCCTCATGAGACTGACTGAAACAAATTTTGTGTAATTATAATACTTAATATTACAAATGTACATTTGACTTTGTGTATAATTGACCCTGTTACATATATTAGCATTCATATGAAGATATCTGTTTATAGAGATTAGCTGAAATGAGTGGTGTGCAGAGGAGGAGGTCTCGGCCCGGATTTCCACAGGCTACATCAAATTAACCTGAAATATTGGCCTCCAAAGGGTATCATTGTCAGCCTGATAGACGATGAGTTCCAAGATTGCTGAATCTGAGGTTCAACAATCCACCTTTTATACATCACTGAGGTGTGTGTGTGTGCACAGGTGAATGTGAACATCCTGGAGGCTCAGAAGCTGGTTGGAGTGAACATCAACCCCGCAGTTTTCATCAGAGTCGGAGGTCAGAAAAAACACACCAATACACAGAAATCGACCAACTGCCCGTTCTACAATGAGGTAATACAGAGAGGAGTACAATACAGTACAGTAGAATACAGTAGAGTAGAGTACAAGCTGTTTGCCTCTTCTCGTCTTTCAGAACTTCCAGTTTGAGTTTCAAGAGCCTCCACAGATCCTCTTTGATAAAGTCATAGAGATAAAGGTCAGTTCTACTGTTTTTTCCCACTTCTGTTTCCACTGCTGTTACCATGAAACAGTGGGTGTGGCCTAACTGAACACCTGTAACTGTCATGTCCTCTCAGGTGTTCCACAGACGGACTCTGGCCTTCCTGATGACCCACATCGGAACCTTTAAGATTGACATCTCCACCGTGTTCAACCAGCCAGGTACCAGTTCTGCTCACACTGCAGTACTCTGATCAACACACTGTACAGCACTCACTGACCTCTCTGTGACCTCTCCAGACCACCGCTTCTACCAGAAGTGGGCTCCTCTCACCGACCCGGCAGACACCAGGTCTGGGATCAAGGGTTACGTCAAGGCCAGCCTCAGTGTGCTGATGAAGGGAGATGCCCTGACCATGTCCAGTCTGCCACCACCCTCCACGAGCGGAGCCAGTGAGGACATAGAAAAGTCAGTAACACAACATACTGTCACATTAATCATCATCATTACTGTGAGTTTAGGAGGCTGGTTCGATCAGCTCAGGGCTCTGACGTTATGTTTTTCTTGCAGGAACCTGCTGCTTCCTCGTGGTATGCCAGTCGAGCGTCCATGGGCTCGGTTTCGTGTCCGTGTCTACAGGGCCGAGGGTCTGCCCACCATGGAGGAGGGGCTGATGGCCAAGATGTCAAAGGTTACTGACCGGACGGTCTTTATTGACCCCTATGTGCAGGTGACCTTCGCTGGACAACAGGTAATCAAACGTGTATATACAGATGTTGTGACATATGTTCTCCTCCAGGGGGCAGCAGCCCACCAAGAAGCTTTTCGGGAATTTGGAAAATAAATTTAGTCCCTGTACTATACACAGGTACCAGAAAGGTCTGTTCTGTGGGGGGCGTTCAATGTAAAAATGTGTTGACTTTATGCACGCTAACGTTACTGCTCATGTAAATGGAGTCTGATGGAATTAGCGATGGTGAGAAAAGTCCTGAAATCAACCTCAAAACATCAACCTCTGTAGTGATCCTTTTCAGACGTTGTAAGACACTTACAATAACAACCTTTGTGGCAAAATCAAACACTTTCAGTGTATGTAAATTGATGGTGCTCAGTAGCCTGCTGGGATAACACTGCAGTCAGTTTCTCCGTCAATACAATCTGATTTAAAAAATTGCTGTCTCCATTAGTCACATAGGCACCAAATTATGGGGTCCATATTGGAAAATACTGAAGTTACCCTTTAACAGCAGTGTCAGATTCTACACAGTTTTATGATATCTAATCTTTAGGGTTCTTCAGGGTGGAAAGACAAAAAGAAATAAGCAAAGATGACCTTTTGTTATTAGTTTACTTCCTCTGGTTCTTGACTTCTTGACACTTTTTGGTCAAAATATGCAAATTGTCTTTTAATACTACAACAAGGAGTTGCCAAATCTGAAATTTTCTAATTGTACTGAGTGTCTGTGTCTGCAGGGGGAGACATCGGTCGCCAGCGCCACCAGCTCTCCAGTTTGGAACGAGGAGATTTCCTTCATTGAGCAGTTTCCTCCTCTGGCTCAGCGAATCAGAATCCAGGTCCTCGATGATGCAAAGATGGGAGACATCGCCCTAGCAACACACTACCTGGACCTGCAGCAGATTTCTGACCCCACCAGGAACGGTATGACCTGCGTCTTTTTTGTTTGTTTGTTTTTTTGTTGTTGTTTTTTTTTCTTTAATAGTAATCTACTAAACATCAGACCCCACTTTCAGTGAGACAGGCTTATATCAGTTTCTGTTTTATAATTTTGATCATATCTTTTTAGATTGCTGTTAAGCTACCATCAGTAGAGTGCTGCAGGGATGACATTTATTTGTAGGCCTACTTGGAAGTTAACATTGCCCTCACTCGTCAGAGAGCTTTTGGGATTTTTCCATTCGATTTTGGATTATTGCAGAAAATAAGCTTTGTGACAGACAAACGTTTATGAAACTTACACATTTTGTTCAGCAACATAATCTTCACAGATGAACACCACTTGAAGTGTAAATTTAATCACCAGAAGTAAAAAGCCAATGTTAGGCTGGATGTGTTGCTGTACTGATGGAATCTGTGCTGTTGAAATTATGTGTGGTGTATTTTATGTTTTTAGCCTTCAGTAGAGACAACTTAATAATGCTAGCCTTTATTTGAACACCAATTTTTATCAGTGAATTTATTGGAAACATCTGTCTGTCTGCAGGGTTCAACCCCACCTTTGGTCCATGTTGGGTGAACCTGTACGGTTCTCCTCAGAACTCCACCCTCGGAGATGTCCACCAGGTAAACCAGACGTGACCAAACAACCAAACCTGACAAGCAATAAGTTGACATTGTGGGAAATCCACTAATTTGTTTTCTTTCTGAGAGTTGAAAGAGAAGATTGATACCACTCGTGTCTGTATGATAAATATAAGACTAACAGCCAGCAGATGGTTAGCTTAGCTTAGCTTAGCTCGAAGACTGGAAACAGGGAGCTCGTCTGGCTTTGTTCAAAGGTAACAAAATCTGTCCACCATCACCTGAGAGGCTCACTGATTAAGTTAAAGGTCCAGTGCATAGGATTCATATATATATATTACAATCACCTGAAAATAAGAATCTTATGTTTTCGATTCCTTAGACTAAGCCATTTATATCTACATATGTAGCAGGTCCTCTCTCATGGAGTTCGCCATGTTGTTTTTACAGTAGCCCAGAATGGACAAATCACACACTGGCTTTAGATAGGGCCATTCTCGTTTTCGCCTCAGCCATCGTATTTCTGAGAAAAAGTTTCAGTTTTGTAACCTCACCACAAGTTGCCACTAAATCCTACACACTGGACCTTTGAAGCCCAGTTCAGACCAAAGATTCACAACAAGACGAAACCATTTTAGAATGTTGCAGTGATGGGAACTGACCATATGAGCTTGATACAAGCCAGCTGATGGTGTCACCTGAGCTCAGCTGGTCAAATCAGCGGCGGCTGGTTTTAGAACGTAAAGCATGTCACCTGTTTCAACAGCCACTCTGCGTGTAGTGAAGTCCGCCAGTCAAATCAAAATGACCAGCTGCTGGCTGTAGCTTTATATTTATCATACAGAGCAGTATCTATCTTCTCATCTATGTCTTAGCAAGAGAGTGAATGAAATTACTGTATTACAAGTCCTTAACTATCCAGACCTCATGGGAAGTCCAGTGTTAACTGGCTGACCCACGTATTGAATCTAAAGTTTGTGCTTTGGCAGGCTCCACCCATAACATTGATCGTAACCCTGCCTTGCGGTCCTCGTTTCAATCCACAACCTATTTTTAAAATGTCTGCAGGGTTAAAACAAAAAAAAAAAAAACTGTTCCAGACTTAAGTTGACTAACCCTTTTTTCCTCCAGGCTTTAAACCAGGGTCTGGGTGATGGAATCTTCTATCGCGGTCGAATCCTCCTCGCTCTCACTGTGGAAGTTTACTCCTCCCCTGCTGCCGTCACTCAAGATGCAGCCTCTGCAGCTTTGGGAAAGGTTACTTCCTACTTCCTGTATCTTGCACAAGTAGCAAAAATAACATTTAAATAAATAAAATTCACTTAAAGTACCAGTTGGATTATAGTTATTGATGCATTCATGTGTTCATTACTTTAATGTTGCAGCTGGTAAATCATGTTTTACTTATATATACTTATATACTGCTGTGTATTTATGAATTTACCTTCTGGAAAAAGTCCTATATTAACCTATAATGATGAATTATGATTTATTTGTTGAATATATTTTGTATTATTAGTCTGAATGTAGTGCAGGAAAAAGTACAATATTTCCTTTGAGATGTTGTGTAGTAGAAGTATAAAGAAGCAGAAAATGGAAATACTCAAGTAAAAGTTAAGCACCTCAAAATGTGTACTAAAGTACAGTATTGAGTAAATGTACTTAGTTACTTTCCACCACTGGAAACCAAAATATCTAAAAAAAAAAAAAATCTTATGTGACCTTAATGATACTCAGCTGATCTCAGCAACTTTCTCAGATAATGTCACCAATCTAATGTGACTTCCTGTGCTTCCTTGAAGATGAAGGGAGCGCTGGGGAAACTGGGACTGAGGAAGAAGAGGAGCAGCAAGAAGGAGAAGAATAGGGAAGGTCAGTGTACTGAGGAGAAGCAGGAGAAATGAGCAACTAAACTTTAAAGGAGAGGGTGTAGTTTCCTATCATCATTTATTCATCATGTTGAAACGCTGAAATGATGCTATGTACAAATGTCAGAGACGTCTGGTGGTTCATCCTCTGAAGAAGCGCAGAGTGAATAAATCCTGTGAGCAGAAACAGTTACGTTTATTTTCTTGTTGTCACGGTAGCATCTGTGGCTGCCAGCGGAATGGGCGACGATTCAGGAGAGGCGGGAGTTGAGGTACCAGAGTCAGTTACCGTGGAGGTCGAGGAGATCCACCCACTCCCTGAGGTCAGTGCAGGCACCACCAACACCACCATCATCATCAATGAGCCATTTTAAACAAACTGTTTCTTGGTTGTGTCTGTGGTATTAAATATTCAACATTATATAACTTTACACTTTATTACAGTGTGATGTTTGGGCCATGTGAAGTCCATGTGATTTTCCTGCCTTTCATTGTTTCTTTGTAACTTCTCCTCCCTAACGTATAATTGTATATCATCTGCATAGAGGTGAAAAGAAATACCTTTAAAACTACTTATTATCCGCTCCAGTGTCAGGATATACAATACAAGGCAACAAAAGAGGAGCCACAACAGAACTTCACTCCGTAAGACAGAGTTGCAGATGAGGAGGTGTTCCAGGAAGATAACAGAGTGACTTCCTGCAGCTCTCTGACTTTTCCTCTTGTTTTCTGTCCTCAGGGTTTCCTGGGACAAAGGGAGGAGTTTCTGTTGTTCGCATCACTGTTTGAGATCACTATGATGGACCCGTCTGTAGGAACCAGACCGATGTCCTTTGAACTCTCCATAGGTAAACAGTGTGTTCTGTTTCCTGGATATCTGTACTAGGGCTGCAACTAACAATTATTCGGATTAATCTTCGTTTTAAACGATATTATCTTAGTTTCACGTGTATGAGATGTCCAAAATGATCACTTTTAACATGTTGCCTAACAGAATTATTTGAGCAGTGCATCATCATTATAGAATTTGTGGTTGCAAATTGGCTATATGTGCAGGTGGTGGGTTGAGTATAGTATTGCCTGTTGCAGTGCCGACGCAGTATAGGGTCTTGGAAATCAGACCCATGCAGGACTCTGTTATAGGCTGCTGCTGAGCCAGACCCTTTGACTACCTGAGGTTCAGATGCATCATTTTTTTAACAACATCAAACCCCTGAGCTCAATCAGCTGTTGTGTTTCTGGCAGGGAATTATGGAAAGGCCGTAGGGGTCGGGAGATCCAAGAAAGGCCAGAGCAAAGACGAGCTGAGGAGGAGCAGGGACGAACTGCGGAGGAGCAGGGACGATCTAAATGAAGAGGCTCAGGGTCTGCTGGAGTCAGAGGAGGAGCTGGACAGAGAGGAGGTGCTGAGTCCCGAACCTGAGATCAGATCTGTGTCTGCTGCCATGAGACCCCAACCCACTGAGTACGACAGGTAAGTAACACCTGCGCCGACACAGATTACTACTGCACCTACTTCTAATACTGCAAGTGGAAGATGGCCAAATAAGAGACATGTAATTATATATAAACATATAATTATAACTATTATAAGAAAACGTAAAGGACTATTACGTGCAAGACTTCATCCTCTGATCATCACGGTTCACACTTCAGGTCAAGGAAAACCTGCAATATCTTGGTTCCAGCTGGGAGCCAACTTTTCGACTTCCAAACCAATTTATTTTCTGTCAAAATGCTCCGAACGATTCAAAGTCAGGTGCGTGAAATGTAATGGAGCCTGTTCTGTGTTGGTGGAAAAGGGCTAAGGGCGATCCCAAAACTTACCTAGGTCAGATAATCTCTCCAGTGTATTTATGAACTGGAGACTACCATGGGCAGCAGTAAGACTTCCTTTCATTTCTTTTAACCCTGCCTCCTCCACAGACTGTATGTCATTAAGGTTTAGCAGCTCCTCAAAGCATTCCTTCCCCTTTCCAACAATATCCCCAATCAGGGTCTTCTTTCTTAAGAACTAAGCTCTATTCCCTTTCTGAGTCATTGGACAATTTATCCTTCCTGAACTCCTCCCACACCTGAGCTTTTGCTTCTGCATCTACTGAAGCTGCTGCCCTTCTAGCTTCCTGATAACCCTTGACGGCTTTCTTTCCTGTTGAGCAGCTGCCTCTGCAGTTGAATCTTTGAACGTGACCTACTTCGTTTCTATGTCTCCAACCCCTGATGAGATTCAATTTCATCCTTGAGCTGAGGGTAGGGGAGCTCCCAGGCCAGGATCCAGGAGGTGGCCCCAGAATTCCTCATCCAAACACTCTATCAGACATCATCTACAGATCCTGATTTGTAGATGTTAGATAGATACACTTGGCACCAGTTTGCCTTTGTAGAACCTACCAGAACCCATCAACACAGCTCCCACAGTCACAGGGACACACAAACCCATTCATAGCTGATGCTTCACAGGTAGAGCGGATCTTAGATTTGGTGGTTTGATCCCTTCCTGGTGTACCCTAAGCAACCCACTGAATCCCAATTGCTCCTGATTGTAAGGCCAGTACCTTGCGTGGTGGCTTGCTGCCATCGATGTGTGTTTGTGTGTGTGAAGTGAAATTATAAAGTACTTTGCATAAAAGCGCTACTGTATGTAAGTGCAGTTCATTGACCATGATTGGGTGGTGATTCTTGACCAAGTAACTACTACACAAACACTGCCCACTCGCTATCTATCTGTTTGAATGTCTACGTCTCTCCAACTGTCCGTCTGTCTCTCAGGTCCTTCCACTGTATTCCTCTCCAGCCTCCCTCTGAGAAACAGAAGCCTTGTCTGTATGTCTGGAGTCAGTTTGAAGATCACAGCTTTCGTCTCTATCAGGCAAACTGGCTCAACAAGACGGCCGACAGGCTGGTGAGTCAAGTTATTAACACATAGAGAGGAATGACATAATGTGTGTCACATAATGTCTAAAGAAACTGAGGTCACATTTCATCCTCTCCTCTACTCCCTACTTTTCTTTTAGGAGATTGGCCTTGATGAGGTGGACCGTCTGTTGAGGAGGCCGAAGAGTAACGCAAAGGAGCGTTTGGTGGAGGTGCTGCTGGAGCTGGTGGCCTCCTGCAAGTCAGTCTTCTCCTTCTGAAAACTGAATAAGAACAGATTGAGTTTGATTTTAGACTTGTTTAATCCCCATTTCTATCTCTCTGTCTGTCCTCTTGTCTGTCTCTCTGCAGGCAATTTAGTGTTATCGCAGACAGGAGGTCTCAGTCTCGTCCCAATAACCTGGACAGATGCAGGAAGGAGTTTATCAAGAAGAGTTTGGTGAGTCGGCCCTCACCTGTCTCTCTTTCTACCTGTCTACCTTTCTGTCTAACTGTCTGACTAAAATGTCTGCCTCTCTCCAGGTTTTTGTGGCCAGACAGGCGGTGAGAGCTAGACGAAGGGTCACCAGGCGGACGGTCAAACAGCGGTTGATGGACAGCAGGAAACTCCTGCGGAAACTCCGCCTACTTGCTAAAGAGGTCAGAGGTCACAGAGAGGTCACCATAGGTCACCACAAAAACGTCAAAGGTTGCAGTTTGTTCAGTATTTCTGAGGTCTGACACCCTCTCCCTCACACCACCCTCACTCCAGCCCCAGACTACCATCCCTGATGCGTTTCTATGGTTACTGAGTGGAAGCAAGCGATTGGCTTATGTCAGGATTCCTGCCTACTCCATCCTTTTCTCATTGGTGGAGGAGCAGAGGGGGCGAGACTGTGGCAGAGTGACCACCCTATACATGAAGGTAATCGTTTTAACATTGTCCAATGTCCATTTCTATAATTATCAATGACGCCAGACGTCGCGCTAGACTTTTTCGTCGCCAGTCATTTTGACCGACAGGGTCATAAAAATCCGGTCATAATCAATTTTATCGGCCGCTGAGCAGAGCGGAGCGCCCGCGGAGGCAGCGTTTCAGTTCGGCGTCTGGTCTATTTTTCACACGAGCAGTAAAATACTGTGTTTATAATTTAAAATAACACAACTGTGCATAACCTAACACATTTTTCAATACCCTAATCACTTCATTACAATTTTAATTTTGTGTCACCGAGCCTACAGACATAACTACATAAATAAAATGGTCAGTAACAATATGCCCAGTGTTTATCCAACACGCTCAATACATGGATATGCAATGACAAACTGTAATTAACTTATTACGTTATAAAAAAACGATTAAAATATGGACTTACCCATGTTTAAAATGACCTGTTGAAGTGAAAAAACGAGTACTGACGGGAACAGACAAGTGGAGTCGATGTTTAACCGGCGCGGAGAGCACAGGAGAAATGCACTGCCTGTGTGGACAGTCAACTTCCGCGGCACTACGCGTCCGGTGTGTCCAGGGCTCAACAACGCTACATGAAGCAGATGAGTGACTTTTTCTGTGCAGTGTGAAAACGGCAGCCACTGGCTGTGCACTCCGCCGCCATGTGGGCAGGGGTGGTAATTGACACCGGTCAAAATGACCAACAGCCATCAGATTTTCCGGTCATTGTTGTAAAAAAACGGTCAATGACCGAGAATATCCGGTTAACGCGACCCCTGAATGACGCTTACTGTTCTTTCTCTAAAATCACTGATGACACTCACCATTCTTTCTCTGAAATGGTCGAGGCCACTCACCTGTCTGTCACTAAAATGACCGATGACGATCACCTGTCCGTCACTAAAATTGAATTTCCCCTCAGGGGGATTAATAAAGTATATAAAAAATTTTTAAAAAAATAACCGATGATGCTCACCTTTCTGTCTCTAAAATGGCCGATGATGCTCTTAGTTCTGTTTCTTATAACATCAATGGTGCTCACCGTTCTTTCTGAAAAATAATCAATGACTCTTTACGTCGTTTCTCTAAAATCATCGATGATGCTCACTGTTCTGACTCTAAAATCATCGATAACTGTCGAGACTGTCTGTCTGTCTGTCTGTCCAGTCTCCAGGAGGTTCAGCAAGTGAGATCTTTGCGAAGCTGGAGGTCTACCTGTGGCTTGGTCTGGCTAAGTATAATAAAGAAGCCACCGGCTGCTTGCCGGATGAGTTTTTACCAGTCTATGAGGAGGAGGAGGAGGAGCAGCAGAGGAGGCTGGTACCTGGGGGGAAGAGGAAGCTTCCTGTCAGTCTGTCCTGCCAAGGTGAGTCAGCGGGGGCCTGGCTTCTGCACAGGATAATTGCTCTGGACTTAATGTCTGATGTTAGGATGAACGGAGAAAAGTTTGTTCTTCAAAATAAAAGCCCAGTGATTGGTTTTATGTTGACTTGTCAACCTGGACTCAGCAGCACTCTTTCTGCAGACAGCAGGTACTTCCAGCTACGATGTCACCTGTACCAGGGGCGTGGCCTGATGGCTGCTGATGATAACGGCTTATCAGATCCTTTCCTCAAGGTCGTCTTCTCTACACATTGCCAGGTCACCAGGGTAGGTATTCACCTATCTCGCTGGTACAAGGTTATAAATGATTCTTCAATGAATGAGTGCACTGAATTTTAAATTCTGACAATTCACAAGCTTCGACCTGATCCAAGACATCAATAGAACAAATCTATGGAGCTTTTTTCCTATCTTTATTCAAGAGAGTGGTAAATCAATTTGAGAGCATTGTTTATTGATTTCACGTTCAGATTTTGTAATATTGTCCCTCAAAACTCTGCCCTCGCACTCAAATAGCCTCTGCTTGGGCTCGTGGAATTTCTGCTTTCAGATTTCTGCCCTGCTCTTGGATTTTTTTGTCTAACAACCCTGTCAAAATCCCCCAACCAATAGAATGCCAGGTTTATGTTGACCAATGAAATGATCCCTGCCTCCTTGCGGCCGTGCTCACTATAGTGTTAGAGCGTCTCGTCCGGGCAGGTACTCAGATGTCCTGAATTTTAATTTCTAATATGGGACAAGCTCCAAACACAGATGGACTGTACATTTCCCATGATGCAATGGGATAGCATCTCTCTTTAAACCCTTTCTGCCTGGACTTTTTCAAACTCCACACTCCAGTTTGTACACAGGATTTCTGATAGGGACTTGAGTTGGGAACTGGAGGGTCGTCAGCTCAAGTCCCCATCCGGACTAAATATGGAGGTGCCAGTTCACCTCAGCATTGCTGAGGTGCCCTTGGGCAAGGCACCAAACTGCCAGCTGCTTGGGGCGCTTGTCCACAGGCAGCTCCCCCATTTTGACATCCCTCCATTTAATGCATGTATAGGTCCTGTTTGTGCATGTGTGTGTATTTCGGGCCTGTGTGTATATGACAACAGAGTGCAACACTGAATTTCCCCTCAGGGATCAATAAAGTATGTCTTCTTCTTCTTCGAGAATATTATACAACTGTTTTCACACGTAGGACACACCATGACCAGTTAACTGAACTATATTTGTAAAATTGTTGCAGTGCCCCTTTAGCACACACATTTTAAAACGCATTCTGTGTGTGTGTGTGTGTGTGTGTGTGTGTGTGTGTGTGTGTGTGTTCAGGTGTTATATGAAACTCTCTCTCCAGCCTGGAGCGAGTGTTTGTTGTTTGACAGAGTCCTGATGGAGGGAACTAGGGAGGAGCTCCAACAAGACCCGCCCCTCATCATCATTACCGTCTACGACTACAACTCCATGGTAACACTGACATTCTTTGTCTTCTCCACAATCTGCTGCTGTCTCTGCACATTCAGGAAGTGATGTCATAACAGCTTGTGTGTGTGTTTACATGTGTGCAGGGCGTTATGAGGCCTCTGGGTCGGGCATTTGCCGAGCCGGAGATTAAATCTGTGGAGCAGTACTACCAGAAGCCCCGCCTCCATTTCTTTGACATCAGCATGGGCAGACACCCTGCTGGCGAGCTGTTGGCTGCCTTTGAGCTCATCGAGCTGGACTACTCTGGGTTTGGAGAGGTGAAACCTGCCAATCAATCAGTCTCTCTGTTTGTCCATCTTTACTGTCCATAATTTACTGGATGATCCTTGAACAAATGTCACAAAAACAAAGTACACATGAATTAATTCTAGACAGTGAACCAGAATACCATATCACCCCCCGCAGCCCTGCATCCCCAGCAGTGTGGACCCTCAGGAGCTGACCTACGTGGAGGAGGAGAGCTGCTACATTATCCCAGAAGGAGTCCGACCTGTTCTGAAGACCTTCAGGATCGAGGTTACACACGCACACGCACACACACACACACACACGCACACACATATACTTCAGGCTGTTGGATCGGTGAGGTAACTGATCCTTCCTGTGTGGTTAAGTCAAGCAGCAACCTCTGGTGTCAAAAACTGCAGTTCCTCTAATGGCCACTTGAGGCTGGCTTCATGTTAAAATGCCCAACTTTACAGCAGAAATAAACATGTTTACCGCCTGGTACAAAAACAGTTTTGGTCTGTATAGGTAATTTCCCCCTTCATGACAACTGTACGGGATTTTCATATACCTCACTCGTTTACATTTTTTTTTATAAAGGCCTGAAATGACACATAATTAAGGGCCAAGCGAGTGTCCTTGGATTGACAGTCAGACACCCCCCCAGCTCCTCCATAGCGCCAGCCTCTCCCCCAAATATGGTCACCTCTGGTCCAAGAAAACCAACATGGCGACGGCCAAAATACTTGAGGCTTCAAAACTCGAGTCCACAAACCAGTGGGTGAGGTCACAGTAGCTATGTCCATCATTTTTACAGTCAATGGTTTTTGTATGTGTGTGTTCAGGTGCTGTTCTGGGGTCTGCGGGAGCTGAAGCGGGTGCACCTGTTTGAGGTGGAGCGTCCCCTGGTGAGGGTGGAGTGTGCAGGAAAACAACTGGATTCTGAAGAGATGGAGAACTACAGCACTCACGGCAACTTCAAAGAGCTGGTCGGCTACATGGACGTGGTCAGTCAGTCGTAGTGATGGTTACTAACATTGGTTAAGGTCTTAAACAAGCACCTGGTGTATCCATTCATTCATACGGAGAAGAGAGATGGCTAACCTTCTCTTTCCTGTTTTCCTGTTTCCTCCTCCTGTGTTTGGTCCAATCAGGAGCTGCCAGAGCAGGCCTACCTCCACCCTCCTCTGACATTGTTTGTGGTGGAGCATCGGGCGTTCGGTCGGCTCGCTCTGGTTGGGACTCATGTGGTCCAGAGTCTCATGGACTACGGCCCGCGAAAACCTGGGGAGGATGAAGATGAGGAAGATGATGAGCCAAAACCAAAAGGTTAGAGCTATGAAAGAAGTGATGGAGTAATATTCACAGTAGTAGTGTCTTCTAGATAGTTGTAGTTATTTGTATTGAAAACATCGCAACATTCAGACAGGTAAGGTAAATGTAGATGTTTCTGGAATGTTTTAATTGACCATTTGCTTGGCCCTGCCTCCTTAGGCCTCGTTTGGTTTCTCGTCCACACACAAACAGGGTTTTAGGTCACTAAAATGGAGATTTTTGAAAATGTCTTTGAGGCTGTGTCCACACTAATATGGATATTTTTCATAATAGATATTTTTCCCCTCTGTTTAAAAAAAAATTCTGTCCATGCAACCTTAATTTTACAAAATGTAAAAGAACGCAATACCGACCTCAGACACCCTTCACCAGTCTCCCCCAGGCCCCTAGAATGTGCATCAGGCTTTGAAGCCAATTTTCATTGTGGCCAAACAATGGTACAGCAATTTATATGGTCTGTCACGTGATGCCATTGGGCCCAAAACAACTTTTCCCTTTTCGAAAGTCTAGAAGAGCCACACGATAAAATAACTTTATTCATTCAAGATAGCGGTGCGCTAATCTGGAAGTTATCCATTCGGCTGGCGGAATTTAGCCACTTGGCCGTGGTTGGCGGAAGTAGTGCCGATAATCCTAAAATCATTCAGGTAATGTAATTCACAGCAGTCGAACCATTTTGGCTTCATGCACCACTGAGCAACAGAATTAATATGTTTAACAGTTTTGGTCTCTATAGCTATTTTCAACAATCATGACAACAGTACGCAAGAGTGATTTTTTTTATATAACTCACCAGTCTACATTGTATCAAGGCCCAAAGTTACGTATATTTAAGGGCGGGGCTGCTTTGAGTAACATGCTGTCTGCAAGGCGGCGCTATAGTCTATGATGTCAGATCCATCCCTCGCGCCTCCACAGCTTTAACCTCTCACCCAAATATGGTCACTTCTGGTTCCAAAAAAACCAAGATGGTGATGACTGAAATGCAGAACTCGAGGTTTCAAAACAGCAGTCTACAAACCACTGGGTGACAATATACATTGTAAGGTGTTAGTATGGTCATTTCTCTGGGATGAACTGTTTCAATATTAAAGTTGCACAATATGCAAAAAAACTCATGGCGAATATAGTGCGATGGTGATGTGAGTCATGATTTTAGGGGGAATGGTGATTTTTGCATTTAATTTTCATTGAAAAAATATAAAAATGATGATGATGATACATCTGAAATATGATTTGAAGGACGGAGCATCTCTGTAGCATCACAATGGTTTGGCTTTGGATATCACACTTGGTTGTACTGCAATTTCAATAATATTTTAATTTTGCAGCCCTGTCCAACATTTGCTTAAATCCAAACATGAATTGATTCAAATTTCTAAATGTATCCATTGTGTTTTACAAAGAAAAATCTCTAACTTTACTGTCAGACACACAACAAGAGCTCTGTGACAGGATGTTTTTCACAGCTGTGCTCTGTGGGATTCACAGTTTACTTCTCTCTTAAAGTTTCTACAGACACAGTTTCTCTTTGTGTCTCTCCAGTGAAGCAGACTCCGAAGACTGTTGATGCTCTGATGTCAGTGAAGCGTTTGGGACTCAGCGGCCTGTCAGTTACACGGACAAAGATTCCCATCAACCCCATCAAACTGGTTGATGTATGTACACTGGTCTCCTCCTCTGTGTGTTTAAAACTTTTTGAGACAAATTTAAACCAGATTTCAGCCACAAATGATTAAGGAGTGAGTTACTATTTACACTTAAACTCCACCAGGCTCCTCTGAAGAAGCTGATGAAGATGGATGAGGAACTAGAAGAGGAGCCGCCTGAGAAGGAGGAGTTGGATTGGTGGTCCAAATACTACGCTTCACTGGAGGAGATGGAGAGAAAGGTGAGACGCTGATTTACCTGTTTGAATAAACTTGTAAAAATGTTAAAGCAGAAATTAAAAGTACAGAATAAAATCTGATTAAAGGGTCTATCCACAGATTTTACACATGAAGATCAGTTTACTGGTCAATGTCCGACCTACACAGCATGTCAAAGCAGTTATGCAGTATGATGTCTTCTGTGTCTCTGGAGGAGGAAATAACTATAATGTCATAATTTCCATGAGGTTGGAAAGAAATCTATAAACGAAAGTTTGCATTACTAACTGGAGGTTTGAAGTTAGAAATATGTAGGTGTTTTACAAGCTGGAACGGTCTCATGAAGGACGCTTTTCAGTTGCACTATGGGAAATGTAGGATATTAAAGACCAACATCTTGATGTATAACTTAGATTTTGACCGTTTTTTTTTTATCTGTCCCCGTTATCTTTATTTACAATTGCAAACCTGCACTTATTACAGTTATAATCATCAGGAAAAGGTTTCCTTTTTTTGCGTGTGTTAACGCAATGTGTTTCTATTGTTTCTCTTGTTTTCAAACTTTTCCAAAAATGAGCAAGACAAAATAAGAATCACTGCAGCAGAATTAGGGATATGAGACATCATTCCACACCACATCCTTTCAATATGTGTTAAGTTACACATTTAGCATTAAAATAATTGATTTATCAGTTCTTTACTCACATATCTGATGTGTTGTCTGTCTGCAGGCTGCTGAGGAGGAGGAGGAGCTGGAGGAACAAGCAGAGACAGGTAAAGTTTTAACTCCTTCTTTGTCAGTCATAATAATGTGTTTTTAACCATATTTATCCATTAAATGAAAATACGAAATTATTTATGATTGAAATTTATTTTAGAGCAGCAACACATACAGCTGATACAAGTCAGAGTTTAGGTGCGTTCAGCTGCAGTCCCTCTAATGTCCACTAGATGCTGCTGTGATAAAACTATAGCCCCTTTCACACTGCCTGTTCAGGGCACTGCGTCACTATTCCACATCGCTGTTCTGTATAAAACGTACGGTCGTGAAATGTGAGGACTGAGCTGTATCGCCTTTGAGACAGAAATGGAGGTAGTAACAGCGCCAAAACATGCCTGTACAAACGGGACAGCCAGGAGGTTGAGATCATGGGCGTCATGGGTGTGACGTTTTGTTGACATGTGTGCGACCCATCGCCGGAGATTTAGTGGCTAACTCAAAAAGACAGAACAGCAGGCGATAATGTCCGCAAACTGGGAAAACAATGAGGCCCAGGAGCTCCTTACCCTCTGAGCAGAGGACGATATCAGCCGCCATACAACAGGGACAGTAAATGTTTTGCCACTGTTTTTGTTCATAAAGCACTGCAGACACATACCTTATGTCACACTAGAGTCTGACACTGTTTATGTTACACCCATCTCGCCTCTTTTGAAACCACAACGCCTGCACATTATTTAAAATCACACACTAGAGCAGAAAGATGCCGCTGTTATTTGGATCTGTGTAAAAATGCAAAGGCGGCATCAAGAAAGGACTTTGTAGTGGTCCTATGGTGCGATCTCTGCAAATAAAAAGTCATTACAGTTTTTAGTTTTTACAGAAGTTCAGCTCACAAAATATCATTTACGTTCTTCTCATGTCAGTCTGAGGGCAGGATTTCAGAATCAGCAGATTTTGGCAGTAACGTGGTGAGAAAAGCAAAAAAAATATATGGGCAATGAGGACAATGGCACTGTTCTTAACTGGTTTGAATCATATCTTTTAAACAGGGAATTTTATGTTGGCATTGATGACTGCTCCTCCAAATGCTATAAAATGGACTGGGGAGTCCCTCAAGGTTCGATTTTAGGTCCAGTACTTTTTAATCTTTACATGCTGCCACTTGGAGGGGTCATCAAGAGGCACGGCATACAATTTCATAGTTATGCTGATGATACACAGCTATATATTGCTGTGTCTCATGATGACCCAAAGCCACTTGATGCACTTTTTAGCTGTATTTTAGATATTAAGTGCTGGATGGCAGAGAATTTTCTACAGCTCAACCAGGACAAAACAGAATTTTTAGTTATTGGGTCTGAAGCACAGAGAGAAAAACTGCATACAAAACTACTAACACTGGCTCTGGAATCATGTCAAAAAGTAAAAAATCTTGGAGAAATAATTGATGCTGACTTCAGTTTTGAGCCCCACATTAAGAATATAACAAAAACAGGATTTTATCATTTGAAAAACATTTCCAGTCAGGCCGTTTCTCTCTAATGCCAATGCAGAGACTCTAGTGCATGCTTTTATCACCTGTAGAATTGATTATTGTAATGCTCTTCTTTCTGGTCTTCCTAAGAAGACCATTATACCATTACAACGAGTTCAAAATGCAGCCACTCGAGTTCTGACAAGGACCAGAAAGAGAGCACACATTACTGCCATCCTAGAGTCTCTGCATTGGTTTCCTGTTAGCTTCAGAATTGATTTTAAGATTCTTTTATTAGTTTTTAAAGTTCTCAATGGTCTTGGTCCCTCTTATTTATCAGAATTGCTTTTAACCTATCAGCCCTATCAGACTGTTAATTATTCCAGAAGTTAGAACTAAAACCCATGGTGAGGCGTCCTTTTCTTATTATGGCCTACGTCTGTGGAACAGCCTGCCAGAGGATCTGAGGGCAGCAGAGAGTGTGGATATTTTTAAAGGAAAACTCAAGACTTACCTATGTTAACAGGGTTGCATCTGTTAGTGTTAATAGTGTTGTTTTCTTTTTTGTTCAGATGCAGCGAATCTGACTATGGCGAATATCGAAGAGGAGGAGGAGGAGATCGTGGTCGTGGAGACTGAGCCTCCCAAACGCAAGAGCATTGCCACACTACAGGTGAGAGGTCACTGTGATTGACACAGTCCAGTCCGTCAGTTCAGGGCTGCACTGATGTCAACAATACAAGAACATTGAATTTGTTGTGTAGTGTGTCTCTGGTACTTGTAAACAAGGGAAGAATTGAGAAAGACAACCTAAACCCATCAAATCAATCCAATTTCTGCTGCTCATACAGGCTAGCTGCATAACAAGACAAGTAGTTGTAGGCCTACAATGTTTTACCTTTTAGGTAAAAGTACACTGTAAGTATGTAGTATACCTTTGAGTTGCTTATATTTTTCCTACTTTTTTCACATTACTTTTCACATGTAAACATCATATTATAGCTATTGCTGTTTGGGGCCCAAAGAAGCAGTGTTGTGTGTGTTGAGCTGCAGCAGTTGAGTTTGGATGAGCTGTTTTCAAGAAAGCTGCAAGCAGCAGTACAGACCGAACACTCGACCTGTTCCAAACAAGCGTGTTTTGAACTGGCACTGCGCTGTTTGTATGTTGTTGTTGTTGTTGTTGTTGTTGTTGTTGTTTTTTGTTTTTTGTTTTTTAATTTTTGCCTCTGTTTATGTGTTCAGCTGTACGGAGGTGATCTGGAGTCAGAGTTCAGTCAGTTTCAGGACTGGCTGCACATCTTCCCGCTGTATAAAGGCAGAGCAAGCATTGAGGATGATGAGGAGGATGAAGAGGAGAGGCTGATGGGAAAATATAAGGTACTGTGGATGATCTGTCTGTCTGTCTGTCTGTCTGTCTGTCTGTCTGTATGTCTGTATGTCTGTATGTCTGTCTGTCTGCAGAAAAGTGTCCATTATTCCACACTCTCCATCCCCAGGGCTCCTTCCTGATTTATCCGATCGATGCAGGAGATGAAGAAGACACCACATGTCAGATCACCAATGGACTCCCCAAAAACTCAGCGATCAAAGTCTTGATCCGAGTCTATGTCATCAAGGTACCTGTCCCTCTGTCCATCCACAGCCTGCCTATGTCTCTTACTCACTGACACGTTTAAACATTTTACAGCATATTCTTTACATTGACTTTAAACTGTTAATAGATTAAAGCATGCTCTGACGTCACAGATATAAGACTTAGCTGCTAAACAACAACCATTTTCATGCAGTAAACAACCAAATTCACACTTTGCTTCTCACAGTGTCCCTGCCTACAGTTGCATTATGGGTTAACTGAAGCCCCTTTCACACATGCAGTCTATCCCTGAAATGTTCAGGAACATTTCTTGCATGAGGCCATGTGTAAATAAAATCAGGGTGCAAAATTTAGGGAAATCTTTACCACTAGTGTCTTATCTCGAGACCAAATAACAATTTTGAAAGAGACTGTATCTAAACATTAAATTTCCTGTTAAAACAGAAGTGTATTTTGAAAGAAGATAATGCATGTAACAAGCAGAACTTGACTTGCATGTCGTATCTGGACGTGGAAGGTCTGTGACCAAAGGTCAGAGTGAGAATGTGTTGGGTTTACAATCACATTTTAGGGGTTCCAGATGAGATTTGAATACTGAATGCCAAGTGCAGAGTACTGGTAAAAAAAAAATAAAAAAAACATGCTTTCAACAATCCTCAAAGAACTCTTTCTTCCAAAAAGGGCTCTTTGTATAAAAAAGGTTTTTTACAAAGAACCCTCGAAGAACCCTTTCTTTAAAATAAGGTTTCTCTGGTTTAAGGTAGTACCTAAGCCCTTTAGGAAGGAGCCTTTTGAAACCCTCATTTCTAAGAGTGTACTGTGAGTTCTGCTGTGTGTTTGACTGTCTCTGTCTGTATCCTGCAGGCCACCAATCTGGCTCCCACAGACCCGAATGGTAAAGCTGACCCGTATCTGGTGGTTCAAGCTGGAGAGCAAAGTTTGGACACCCAAGATCGATATATCCCCAAACAGCTCAACCCCACGTTTGGAGAGTCAGTACCTGTCTGTCAACCTGCACCTGTCCAACCCTCTCTGTCTGTCCATCGTTTGTCTGACTGTCTGTATGTCTGACACTGTCTTTCAGGATGTTTGAATTCACAGTGTCTTTTCCAATGGAGACGGAGTTGGTTGTCAAAGTGATGGACCACGATATAATAGGGTCTGATGACGTCATCGGTGAGACCCGACTTGATCTGGAGAACCGGTTCTACAGCCGCCACAGAGCCTCCTGCGGTCTGGCTCTTTACTATGACACGTTAGTACCACAACTGACACGCAATCACCAAAAGTACAACATGTTACAACCAGTACTACAACACAGTGGTACCACAACTATGGAACATTAGAGTACCAGAACTATGACATGTTAGAACCTGTATGATGACATGTTGTTATACAAAATGTGATACGGTATATGAAACAAGAACCCAGACAGTACAAGTAGTAGAACATATCAGTACCAAAACTACAATACATAAGTACTACCACACAATAGTATCAAAAACCTCAGTATGTTACTACCAAATCTATGACATTAGTACTACAACTAAAACCAGTGAGAACTAGAACTTGGACATGTTGTGAAACAGTGTGACATTGTAGAACAAGAACTATGACATGCTACTGCAATAACATTAGTATCAATAAGGTGACATGTTAGAACTAGGACTGTGATACCATAGTTTCAGTAGGAGGACTTATTAGTACCAAAACCAGAAGAAATTAGTACTTGTGCTATGACACAGTAGTACTAAAACTAAAATATGTTATTACCTAAACTGTGGCATGTTAGTACCAGAACTAAAACACATGACAACTCACACATATTATAAACAGTACTAGAACATGTTAGAACCACTTTTAAGACACTTGAGTACCGAAACCAAGAAACATTAGTACCTGTACAATGACTTGTAAGTACCAGAATTATGACATGTTAGTACCAGAACCGGAACAGATTGGCAACAGTACTACGACAAGTTAAAGCTAGTATTACGACAATTTAGTACCATAACCAATACATCAGTAGCACTACAACACATCGGTATAGCCACTGTCTGGGTTACGAACTTCTTCAATGGAGTACCTGTCTCTCTAAATGTGTACCTGCATATCTGTGTGTGCCTTTACTTTCCTCTGCAGTGAAGGTTACAATGTGTGGCGTGATGCGAAGAAACCGTCAACCATTTTGGCAGAGCTCTGCAGGAAGAACGGCATCTCGTTACCGGAGTACAGAACATCTGAGGTCAAAGTCCTCAACAAAATCTTCAAGATCCCACCTGACGCAATACCTGAAGGTAGGACAGACAGTCAGACAGACAGGAAGACAGACTTAGCCAGGTGCAGTAGGTCATTAAGTAAGGGATTAAATAATCTGAGGTGTCTTTACATATGAAAATTGTGTACAAAGTAGAACTAAACAGTCCATAATTGTCCCTCTATGGACTCATATGAACCACTACTAATATTGTTACCACCACATGTTCGACTAATCACCACAACCACTAAACTGTATTGCTGCTCCTACTACTGACACAATAGTCCTACTGCTGCTCCCCTCGTACTGCAGCAACCTCCCGCTGTATTGGCTCTAACAACAAGACTATCAGCAGTAACAGCCGTTTATTAAACAGACATGTTGTTGTTGTCAGATCTGCTGAAGAAGAACCAGCGGACTCCACAGGAGGAGGTAGAGATGGAGGAACACGCAGCCCTGAGCGTGCTGCGGCGCTGGGGGGAGATGAACGAGTTCCTCCCTGGAGCCCTTCCTCTGGTCCCAGAGCATGTGGAGATCCGGTCCCTGCTGAACCAGGACAAACCTGGACTGCCACAGGTAACCACAACACAAACAGTAACTACAGGACAGGTAGTCATAACGACAGTAACATACTGAGACTGGTGTTAATACATGTCATCAGCAGTGTGTGTGTGTGTGTGTGTGTGTGTGTGTGTGTGTGTGTTCCAGGGTTACGTTCATATGTGGGTTGACATGTTTCCAAATGATGTGCCGGCTCCACCCCCTGTTGACATCAAGCCACGCCTACCTGAACAGTAGGTCAACACTGTCGAGTACAGTAGAGTCACATAGAATCTATTTAGCACAATAGAGTCAAATAGAATCTATTTAGCACAATAGAGTCAAATAGAATCTATTGAGTTCAGTAGAGTCAAATAGAATCTATGGAATACAGTAGAGTCGAATAGTATCTATTCAGTACTGTAGAGCTGAATGGAATTTATCGAGGGCGGTAGGGTCAAATAGAGTCTATCAAGTACAGTTAAGTCGAATGGAATCTATTGAGTACAGTGGAGTCATATAGAATCTATTAAGTATAGTAGAGTCGAATAAAATCTATCGAATACAGTAGAATAGAATAGAATCTTTCAGGCCCAGTTGAGTCCAATAGAATCTATCGAGTACAGTAGAGTCAAAGAATCTATCAAGTACAGTAGAGTTGAATGGAATTTATTGGGTACAGTAAGGTTGAATAGAATCTATCAAGTACAATGGAGTCAAATAGAATATATCGAGTACAGTAGAGGTGAATAGAATCTATTAAGTACAATGGAGTTATATTGAATCTATTGAGTACAGTAGAATAGAATCTTTCAGGCACAGTTAAGTCTGATAGAATCTATCGAGTACAGTAGAGTCAAAGAATCTATCAAGTACAATAGAATTGAATGGAATTTATTGGGTACAGTAAGGTTGAATAGAATCTATTAAGTACAGTGGAGTCATATTGAATCTATTGAGTACAGTAGTCATTGAATCTATCGAGAACAATGGAGTCAAATAGAATCTATTGAGTACAATAGAGTCAAATACAATCTACTGAGTAAAGTAGAGTTGAATGGAATCTATCGAGTACAGTGGACTTAAATATTGTCTATAGTGGAATTAAATAGAATCTATGTAGTACAGTGGATTTGAAAATAATCTATCAGCTTCAGTGGAGTCAAATAGAATCTATCATGTACAGTAGAGTTAAATAGAATCTATTGAGTACACTGGAGTCAGATAGAATCTATCGTGTACAATAGAGTCAAATACAATCTATTAAGAACAGTAGAGTTGAATGGAATCTATTGAATACAGTGGACTTGGATATTATATACAGTAGATTTGAATAAAATCTACCAACTACAGTGGAGTCGAGTAGAATCTATCATGTACAGTAGAGTTAAACAGAATAGAGAAGGGGTCACAATATGTAACTTTTTTTGTTGTTTCCATGGTGACAGGTATGAGCTACGTGTTATCATCTGGAACACTGACGACGTGTTTCTGGATGATGTCAACCCGTTCACCGGTGTCCCGTCCTCCGACATCTACGTCAAAGGGTCAGATTCACAAGCACAGACACACACACACGTCTTCTAGGGTCCTAAATGAGGACTGACTAATAAAACTGACCGATTGACACAGACAAGATAAATCTGGCTATCTTGGCTATGACAGCTCAGTGTTTCATTGTGATCTCTGTGCAGATGGATAAAAGGACTGGAAGGAGAAAAACAGGAGACTGACGTCCACTTCAACTCTCTGACTGGAGAAGGAAACTTCAACTGGAGATTTGTGTTCCGCTTCGACTACCTGCCTACTGAGGTACACATGTGATTGATAAACTTCGGTCCACAGACATCTCATTTACCTCTCGACGGATTATTGTGTATTATCCTGATTATTTTCCTGCTTTCCAGAGGATTAACCCTTTCGATTTTATGATCTTTCCTGTAGTGCCACCCTCAGGTCAAACTTAACATTTCTAGAAAAACATTTCAGCGTGGTGTTTGTTCATATTGTGGCTGTAATGAACACTGTAGCCTCCAGGGGGCGCGAGCAATCAGTGTGGTTCTTAGTGAGAATAAATCTCCTCCTCTTGTCTCTTAGAAAGAGGTGGTGTTTAAGAAGAAGGAGTCCATTTTCTCTCTGGAGGAGTCAGAGTTTAGACAGCCAGCTGTTCTGACGCTGCAGGTCTGGGACTACGACCGCATCCTTGCCAACGACTTCCTGGGTGAGAATTTTTATATAACTCACCTGTTTAAATGTTATTAAAACTTAAAGTTACACACAATTAAGGACGTGGGCACTTTGATTGACAGGTAGGTTGACAAGTTGCTACCATGGCGACAACTTGGGTTAGGTAAAGTAACCATTGGTTGAACTGAAAAGCTTCAAAATGGGAGACCACAAACCAATGGATGACATCGAGGTGGCTACGTCCATTATTTTATACAATCTTTGCTACGTTGTTTTTTAAATTGCTGTTAATCAAACGGCGCTGAGCCGACGTTGCCTCAGTCAGTTAATTCTCATCATCTTTCATTTGTTCTTCCTCCTTCAGGCTCCATAGAGTTACGCCTCAATGACATGGTGCGAGCTGCAAAGTCCTCCACGAAGTGTACGATTCAGATGGCGAAGGATCGAGCCAACCCTCGATTCTCCATCTTCCGTGCAAAGAAGATGAAGGGCTGGTGGCCGCTGACTCGTCTGAAGACGGCTGAGGACTTCGAGAAGGAGGAGAAGGAGAAGGAGGAGGCCAAGAAGAAGGGAAAGAAGAAGAAAAAGAAGGACAAGAGGAGCAAGATGAGAGAAGAGGACATCCAGTACACCGACAGCCTCGGCAACACTTACCTACTAATGGTACCAAAAAAAGCCCAGTACATAGATAATGCTAACACTGGCCGACAAAGGAAGGAGGCTGCAAATTTACATTTAAAATCTGAATCTGACTTTATGACATTTATTTTACCATATAAAAGATGATTATTCCATAGAAATGCATTATTCTACAGTAACTACAAAGTGAAGCTAAAAACCACACCTACGACACTCTGGCTGATTATTTACAGCCCCTCTTGTTTCTGTGTTTGAGTTTGGGAGGGATGGGATGAGGAGGGGAAATTGGAGACGTCAGTTTTAAAATAAGCTGATTATCTCAGGGGATTTACAGTGTCGACGTCGTTGTTACATTACTTTTTTATTTTTGAATGGAAGTCATAAAAATACATCCAACAGCTGAAAGAAGATAATCCCTCTTTTTCCTGGTCGGATTTTAATATGACAGTTTCTTTGCGTCAATGAAAGTCCTTCAAAATTAAATAGCACAGCTCTTCTCTGGTACATTGCACTTTGTTCACCAAACATTTTTGACTGTCTTGCCTTCATCAGGGTGGTACCTGAGGCTGTTTCTGGTTTATATATTATAACCACAACACTTATATCTGTAATATGATCGATATATCACCACAGACAGTGTATATACAAAACCTTACATTCATCTTTGGAAAACAAAAAAAAGTTGATTGTAATGTTACACTCTGTACAGGCTTTCACAGGCTTTCAGTATGATTTTAATATTTAATATACTGACTTTGGCTTAACAGCGATCATAAGAAAATAAAGTCAAAGTAGAGACTGGAAATAATCGGTGAGTGAGAATAGAATTAGTGTTTAACTCAGATTGGTGAATATGACATAACTCTTTTTGGGGTGGCTGAGGCTCAGGAGGGAGAGCTGGTCGTCCACTTATCAGAAGATCAGTGTGACATGCAGTCTAAAAGTGCTTTGCTGGTCAAAAGACTGGAAAGGTGCTGTACAAGTGCAAGTCCATTCTTTGTTTTACTGATGGAATTAATGCTCTGTAAATGTACATTATAATAAATGTACCCTTTGAGGTGTTTGAGTAGGCCTACAGGTAATTTCACCCTCTTCTATTTGTTTTACAAAACCTTTATTTCTTCATGCTGATCATTATTTGAATAACAGCTTCATTTTCATACTAATTTTAAACACTAATTCGAATCACTAATTTGAATACTTGGTTTAACACTGAAACTGTGTGTGTGCGGTGTGTGTGTAGGGAAAGGTGGAGGCGGAGCTGCAACTGGTGACATTAGAACACGCGGAGGCCAACCCAGTGGGGCGGGGACGCAAGGAGCCGGAGCCTCTGGACAAACCAAAGTATGACACACACACACACACACACACACACACACACACACACACACACACACACACAGTTGAAGGATCAATTTCAATCAATCAATTTTATTTATAAAGCCCAATATCACAAATCACAATTTGCCTCACAGGGCTTTACATCATACGACATCCCTCTGTCCTTACGACCCTCGCAGCGGATAAGGAAAAACTCCCCAAAAAACCCTTTAACGGGGAAAAAAACGGTAGAAACCTCAGGAAGAGCAACTGAGGAGGGATCCCTCTTCCAGATGTGCAATAGATGTCGTACAGAACAGATCAACATAATAAATTAACAGTAA
>NC_065529.1:42284350-42414850 GCF_006386435.1 Epinephelus moara | reverse complement strand
TCTCAGAGCGCAGTGTTCTGGTGGGATAATATGGCACTATGAGCTCTCTAAGATATGACGGAGCTTGACCATTTAGAGCTTTATAAGTTAACAGTAGGATTTTAAATTCAATTCTGGATTTTACAGGGAGCCAGTGCAGAGAAGCTAAAACAGGAGAAATATGATCACGTTTCTTAGTTCCTGTTAGTACACGTGCTAAGGATAAGCTCACAATTGTTTTGTCCTGACATGAAAAGTTATTAAGTTAAGGCCTCCACACACAATTGCACATCTAAATTCATTTGTTATTGACGTAGGCCTCATTGCTGCACTAGCTGATAAACTACTGTTTTTAAACAGTAAATGCTTGTGCAAGCAGACCTTTAATCGTAGGTCTGGGTTTACACATGTATAAACCATCTTCTGTCCTCCCTCCAGTCGTCCCTCTACCAGCTTCAACTGGTTCGTCAACCCGATGAAGACCTTCATCTTCCTCATCTGGAAGAAGTTCAAGAAGTTCATCATCGCTCTGGCCATCCTCGCCATCCTCACGCTCTTCCTCGCCCTCATCATCTACACGCTGCCGCAGCAGATCTCCACCCTCATCGTCAAAGGATGAAGAAACCTGCAGGGAGTCTTCCTCACCTCCTTCTGGATGTCACAAACTGTATCAGGTTTCTGATCCTGAACTCATGTCATATTTAGTCTGATCAGTAAAACTTGTGATTTAATAAGTGTACACTGACTGCACTACATTACCCAGCATCCTCATGTATATAAACACAACTTGGATCATGGGAGCAAAAATCAGAGATTTGGTTTTACTGTTGGATTCATCAGAGGAAATTACTGGATGATTACTGCAGATTTAAGTCACATATTTATATTCTGTAAATTAAACATGTCGGGCAGCGCTGGAAGGATTTGTGGATAAGCACAAATCTGACAGATGAATCAGCACCAAAACATAAGCATAACTCTATTGTACAAATGTGTAATTTTGTTGATTAAATATAAATGTGGTTGCAAATTTTATATTAAAGAAAGTAAATTAATAAAAATAAATAATATGTATATTAATATTTTTTGTTGAATTTTGCATTTATATTCTCATTTGTACCAGTTTGCTCAATCTGAATGTTAGAAGTTTTTTCTGAGTAAATAAGTAAATAAATATTAATATCAGTCACAGGAAGTGAACAGACTATTAAAAAACATTTGGTTAAATATTTGAAAAAACTGTAATTAATAAAATAAACCACACAACCAAGTTTTTTCATAATTTTCATATGTCCATAAGAGAAACATTTTTTAACCACAAAAGATGATGAAAAAAATCAATATCCTCCTGAGACCCTGTGTCCTCATGTAAGGACATCACATTTTAGGTTTACTTGACCTTATACTTCATTCTGCTTAACTTAGACCTGTTGTCCTCATTCGTGGACACTCTAATACGCCATCTAGTGGTAGTAAGTACACAATACACTGATTCATGTGAGAAACAAGATGGAAGCCATCTCTGCCGAGTCAGTCTGCAGCCACACCCAACACAAAAGTGGACAAGGTCCTAAACCTGATCAGATTTCATGATTGAAACTTGTTTATTTATGATTAAGGATGTTTGTAGTTTGATATGACAACAAATTTGACCAATTTCAGCAACAGCAATAATCTGATGATATCAATATCAATTTGATATCGACTCGTTTGAGAACATTGGGACTTAATTAGCACTGGCAATGTTTAGTTTTTTATACTTATCGGGACCTGCTGATCCCAAATAGCTACCTAATTTCATGTATTTTTTGACCTATTGTTTGGATTTAGTTCCCTCATATCTGCCCTACACCTCAAAGCAATATAAATATCAAAATTTCTATTTATTATCTAAGACTAGAGTCTCGAGGTTTTTAAAAATCATGTTGTCAAATTTCACACAGACCTTGTTTTTAAGTAAAGTTACTGTTTACTTCAGGTAAAATACACGTCACATTGATTAGGAAACGCTGCACAAAAACAATAAAGACAGTGCAATAATGTAAAATGTGTAAAATCACAAGTAAGATGCATCAGCATGTGAAAATAAACTATTTTAATCTCATAATTTTTTCTTAAATTTATTGAGATATTTCATAAATAATTTCATTAAATTCTACGGAGCTCAAGATTTCAAAATGTATCTCCTCTTACAATGTTTAAACTGGACACTACGAGCTCTTTTGAAATTCTTTTTAGTTTTCAAGTTATTCTCGTTTTATACTCTCCATTTATTTAATATATTGTATTTATAAGGACAACGCACATCAATCAACATTTCTGTAGATGTGCCAGTGTTAGTCAGCTGGCTCATTTTCAACTGTGGTCCTTTGGCAAGATGTGTTGAAACCAATAAAAGGATAAAATTCAGTGGACAAAGACAGCATAGAGACATAAAGAGCATTAACTACAGCAAACAAAGTTGTCAAGGTAAAACAGAAGCCATTCAAAGTAATAGAAAAGTAAACATAAATAAAATACAATTGTCATTATGTAGGTCTTAAAAAAATGTTAAAACATGCAGTTACAGGTTAGCAATATGGTCGTGTGCTCTAACACACAAGCCATGCTGTTAATAAAATAGATATTGCATTCATACGCATGCAGATATAAACTGTCACAACATTCCTGCCTTTTTTTAATATGACGTTCGCTTTTGGACTGTAAAAAGTTGAGGGGTTCAATATTGCCCACTGACAAAGTGTGGGGGACATATCGCCTGTTTCCACCCTATAAATTACGGCCCTCATTCAGAGTTAGCATCCTCTGGAGACAGCAGTGTTTTTTTCATTACAACCACAAAATGAACAAACAACTTCCTGATGATTTAGCTGCTCTGAAATTGTAGAGTTTGTCCTGAGGGTGGAGCTTAAGGGGGTCATTAAAATTTAAAGGGTCATCCTCTGGGGAGCAGGAACGTGATCAGGAAATGTCATGGAAACCTGTTCAGTGGATAACAAGATGTCTGTGCGTGGAGTCCGAGCTTGTCGTCATGAGGCAGAAAATATAGGCGACCACCGGAAGTGACTCTGAGACTCTGCAGGAAACTGTTGAGATGATAAAATGTGATGATGAGAAAACAGTTTGACTGACGAAAGTGAGGGGAGTGAAATAAAATCAGGATTCAGCCATCAGACTTCGTCCTCGTCAGCAGGGGGATCAACAGGAAGTGAGAAATGGTTTGTTTACAGACGCTGACTCTGATTGTGTCCTCTGAGACTCTGATGATGTTGGATCATGTCGAGACAAATGCTGATTTTGGCCCTGGAGTCCAGAAGGGAAGTGAAGTCAGACAACCAGTATGATGTTCAATTTGTGCCAAACAAAAGTCAACTGCTCTCAGACAGCGCTGGTGGTTCTTTTACCTGATGTTGGTCCAGACTAAAATGTCTCAACAACTATTTGATGGATTGTCATGAAATTTAGCACAGACATTCATCGTCCCCAGAGGATGAACTTAACTGACTTTGGTGATCCTCTGACTTTTCCTCTAGCGCCACCACGAGATTCATATTTGTGATTTTTTAGTGCCATGTCCCAACAACTATTTATTGTTTTGCTGTGAAATGTGTTTGAGACATTCATGTTTCGGAACTGAGAACATGACAACAGAATAAAGGTCATTTAAGTACAAAAAAGAAAACAAACATTTTATGGGTCCACAAAATCAGACTCCCATTCATTGTCTTTAGACCCTGACACACCAAGCCGACGGTCAGCTCTCATTGCTGTGTCCTGCACCATTGGCCCTAGTCAGTGCTAGTTGACTTATTTCCCTCCGGTTCAGTATGTTTAATTGGTGTAGGTGACAGCAGAGCCTGTTGGTGAATGAAATCACTCTGACTGACAGTTCAGCTCAGCGCACGAGAAGAGACACAGAAGTGAGGAAAGTAAACAAACAACTAAAGTCAAAGGTGAGTGAGATCAAAACAAACTTGTTATGATAAAATTGTTTTTCTTTAGCTCTTTAGAAGAAACGGCTTGTGATAGTTTGTGTTATTGTTCACTGGCGCACAGTAAATACACTCTCTTCTTTCAGCATTGGATTGTGTTGTTAACGTGCTAACTGGCTAACTAGCGTCAAGACGTTTTTCTGGTTTCCCTTTTTGAATGTCGAATACAGTCTACAGCCACCTGCTAGTATGAAGAGTTATTTCCTCTCAGAAAGTTGGCCGTCAACAGAGTCTTTGAGGTGTGTTCATGTTCAACTTTTTGGCCGAGACACGGCAATGTGAGGCAACACAGCCAGGAAAGTTGGTTTGATGTGTCTGGGCCTTTTGGAGCAGCTGCAGACAAACCTGTTCATCACAAGTGTAAGACTTCTCTGGTGTCTGGCTTTGAGAAAGCGTAACTCATGTTCACAAATACTGATTGAACTTTAATAGGCCATAGAAATAACACACTGAAATTCTTAATTTAGTTGGTGTTCCCCTTTAACATCAGCATGTTAGCATTTAGCTCAAAGCACCCGGTGTACCTAGCATGACCAAGGGAAAAAATAAATTAATTAAATATTATTTTTCTTTCACTGAATCATTGTAAAGCTTAAGGGTATCTTAATATAACCATAAATACAGATTTTCAAATTATGGTAGTCCTTTTTTTAGTGTTTTTCCTTGTATTTCCTTTTTTTTAATAGTCTAAAGGAAATAAAAAATCAAAGTGCCCTGAAAAACTTTAATTACAGCAGAAACCTGTTTCACCTCACTCTCGGCAGCTCTGACATAAATAATAAATGAATAGACACAGTGGTGTATAATGGGGTTTACAGTCTACCTCTGTGCTCGGTCAGCAGTGCGCGCCCCCGCGGCAGAGAGCCCCGCCGCCGCGCACCGTGAACGCGCCTCTCCATGCGGTTTGAATAAAGAAGAAGAAAAAAAAGCAGAAAAAAAATCAGCTGATGATGAAAAGACATGAAGCTGGTCCCGGAGCGGAGAGCAGATCCCGGTTTGGTTACCTCATCTGAACCCGGTCCCGGTGTCCGGGGGGTCCGGTTCCCCGCTCAGCTCCTCCGCTCTTTGTGAGCAGGTTCACACACCGACAGACCGGGCGGGTTGGGAGGTTTTTCTCTGAATGAAGCGGCTCTACCGGGAGGAGAGTCGGTGGTTTTATCACGTTACAGACACGGGACTGTTTTAATCCTCGGGTTTCTGTGGTCTCTCTGCAGCTGTGGTTTATATCCTGCCGGATCTGATCACCTTTTGTTTGGAGGAAACAGCGGCTGATGCTGCGGTTCACCGTGAAGTCACACTGACGGAGCATTCACCGGATCAGGTCTCTAATTACCGTTTTATCAGCCCGTTAATCATAAGCTTTCTGTGGGAGTGTTTAAACAGGCTGATGGGATTATTCACCTCTGCACAGAGGGTTTATAATTAATATTATTTTATTATTTATTAAAACAGGTCTTCCGCCTGGTTTCCTCGCTCTTTTGTGTGGCATTGATCCGTCAGTCCCGGACCTCATTTAACCTGCTCCGGTCCTGCCCCGGGTGGTCCCGGTGTGTCCCGGGTTGAGGAGCACCATGCCCGAGTGCGTGTCGGTGTCCGAGTTTTTGCAGGAGGTTCAGGAGGACTGGAGCTCCCCCACCACCTCCTCCTTCACCTCCAAGATGATCAGCTGCAGGAACACCGTCTACCTGCTGGAGGAGGTCAGTGCAGACACAGGGGGTGGGGTGGTAGTAGTAGTAGTAGTAGTAGTAGTAGTGGGCTGGTGGAGGTTTCACTGGTTCTGATGAATGAGTTGTGCTTCTTCCTCTGACGTCAGGGCCGGACCAAACTGCTCTGGGGCCCTGGGCCAAAAATGAGCTGCTGGGCCCCCATGTTCCCCTCACTGTGCACTATGTATAGATTGTCTAGATTAAAATCAGTGCAACTGCCAGCACTTAATTTAATTTTATTTAAATGAAATGAAATGCTGGGGTCGACATCAGCAAAGGGATGCGGTTGCAAGAGGTTCCCACCGCCGATTCAATCGGGATCGGATTCCTTAAGGAGGGTTCAGGAGAGCTGTAGACATAAAACATATAACAGTTACACTCAATTTAAAACAAAAAGAAAATCAAAATCATTTTCAAACGTGACTTCTAGTTGATATTCTGCTAATTTGCATCAGGCGGCACAGAGCTCAGGGTTGCTGGTTCAAACCCAGGGTGGAGCAGCCCTTCTGTGTGGAGTTTGTATGTTCCCCCTGCGTCAGACTGGGTTTTTTCCGCAGGTACTCGGGCCCTCACCATCCAAAGCTCCGTTAACTGGTGACTCTAAATTGTGAATGTGAGTGTGAATGGTTGTCTGTCTCTATGTGTCAGCTCTGTGATAGTCTGGTGACCTGTCCACCTCTCGCCCAATTTTAGCTGGGAGAGGCTCCAGCCCCCCACAACCCCTTACAGGATAAGTGTGTATACGTAAATTTTAATGTTTTAAGTAAATTCTCACTATTGCTGCAATGTCGCAAAGATTTTGTTTTGTGTGCCTGATCTCGCTTTTACATCTCGCACAAAGTGAGTGAAAATATTTTTTTGTCAAAAGGGTATCTTTTATTCACCTCATTGTCATGAATGAACATAATAACTCTTAACGCTCTCTTAAACATCAGCAGAGATCCAAGTTTCCTAAGTCTTGTTTTGTTTTTTTATGTTACTTTAAAGGGACCATGAACAGTTAAAAATAGCGGAGAGCTAATTTGCATCTGTAGTCCCTCAGCAGGTCAGGGCAGAGATAAAGCCCAATATCATGATATTACATTACACAAAAGAGAAAACACAAGACAAACAATGCAAAGCTACACACATCACAAGTTAATGCTTGTCAAATTATTAAAAATAAAGTTAATTCAAATGTTTTGCGTATTTTGCATCACTCTGAGAATTTTCCGCCAGTAAGCATCGAGTTCCCACTCTGAGTCGCTTCACGCTGATTTTTGCCTCGGGGGTTTCTCACATGTTAATCCAGCCTCACCAGAGTCCAAGGTGACGTCTTAACACATCTTATTTTATTCAACCAACAGTCCAACAATGAATCGATTATCACAACAGTCGTCTAACGATCTGACAAATAATATCTGACCAGCTACAAATCAATTAATCATGTAATGTTTTTTATCAAGTTGCTCTGCTGCTGTGTGTGTGTGTGTGTGTGTGTTTCTGTGTGCATTTCTGTGTGTGTTTGGGTGGTGGGGCCCCTTAAGACCAGTGGGTAGCAAATCCCCCAACACATACACGCACACACACACATACACACTCTCTCGGTCAGTGGAGTTATTGACCCGAAGACTTCAGATCCTCAACTGGCCTGAAAAACAGAGACTCAAGCTCCCCCCTTTTCTCTTGTCCCTCTTTACCCCCAACAGAGTCGGCATATGTTACCACGGCAACAGATTAATCCTTATTAGTATTCATTGTTATTGTTATTGTTGTGTAATGGTAATGAGGAGGAGCCTGAGAGATGATTGTTAATGATGATGTGAGTCAAGCTGCAACCTGCCCACTGAGGCTGATGCTGTGTTCATGGAAAGTTGGAAATTAGAACTCATTATGAGAAAAGTTTTTACACTTAAAACAGTGTCTGTGTCACATGAAAGCACACAGTGAACTGGAGTGGGCGGATCCAGTATGTGTGTTCTGTGGTTCCAGTTTCCTGATTAAGATTTGTTCTGATCCCACAGTCCTCATTTATCAAAACATGCAAAGAACAAGTGTGTCTGTTTGTGCAGGCGTGTGCGAGTGTGGGAAGGAACTATCTGTAATAAGATGAGAGCTGTTTTTTTTTTTTTTTTTTTTAATCAAACATGCACACTCACACCTTTACACAGGGAACAGTCATAGATCTCACCTGTTCTATATCCATCTGCACAAACAGACTCATTTACAAACAGAGACGCCTCCAGAAGGAGGTGAGGATACTGATGCAGTGAAGCAGGTGTGTAGGAAGGCTTCCCAGCATGCAGCGGGGTTAAAGGATTTAGGGGCGCAGGTCTCATTTTATGTTTCACTTCATCTGTTGATTTTCAGTCAGTTATTATGAGGAAATGTGGTTAGACTGAGAGAGATGAGGTGTTTTTTCCAAGCTGAAAAGTAACATAGAACTACATGAAATTCAACTAAACATTTTAAATGCTTGATCGATTGTTTTATTATCCATAACTGCTTATCCTCTTGTGGGTTGCTGGAGCATATCCCACCTAAGCAAGGGGCGGGGTACACACAGCACTTTTACACTGCCTCTTCAAGGCGGGAATTTCCCAGTGTTATTCTGCCTCGCCGTTCTGTATAAAAGGTACAATTCCGAAATGGGCAGACAGAGTTGTCTCCTTTTTAAGCTTGCAGCGTAGGTAGTAACAGTGCCGAAATGACGTCAGTGAGGATTATGGTTGGCATGGGTGTGATTTTTGACAATGAGTTATGCGTGCAACCCACTGTGGGAGCTTCAAAAGCAGCTTGCAGCAGCACACCAGGATAACTGCTCGTTTGGGGGCGGTATTGCCCGAAACGACCACTGACCAGGAGGAAAAAAAGCATTAGGAAGAAGAAAACCTGGCTTATTGATTGGCCAGGACCGAAACGGAAATCGATTGTCGGTAGCCACAAGCAACTGCGATATATAGTCCTCTGACCATATATCATAAGTGCCTGCACCTCCTCACTACTCCACCTCTGCCCACAAGACATTTCCCAACTTTTTCTTTTTTTTTTTTTTACCTCTGCTTCTCCCGGTTCGCGCTGTTGGCTTTGTTTTTTTTCTACCCAAAATGCACTGCACTCTACGTCACTTCCTGTCTTTGGTTCGCTGGATAGTCCGTTTGCATTTCCCACTGTAAGCGAATCACACCAGGGTTCACTTGCAAGTGAACCGAGACCCCCAGTTTTCAAGCGGACCAGGGTTCCCTCATTTGGTCCGGGTTTGAATGAGCATTCACACCACTCCAAACAAACCAAACTATCTGTGGAAGCGGGCCAGGGTTTGTTTAAAGCGGACCAAATAGTGCCAGTGTGAATGTGTCCTTAGAGCAGAGGACGAGATCAGCCACCATATAACAGGGATGGTAAATTATTGTTATTACCATGTTAATGCCATTGTTATTGTTCATAAAATGCTGCCAACAAATGTGTTATATGTCACACTAGAGGCACATGCGATGCCTGTCACGCCTCTTTTTATTTCACAATGCCGGCATGCAGTCTATAATCACACACTGGAGCAGAATGAGGCCGCTGTTGTTTGGTTATTTGTTAAAATGCAGAGGCGGCGTGAAGAAGAGACTTTATTATGGCCATATAGTGCAGTCTCTGTGTAAAAAGGGCTATCGAGATGACTATTCACGCTCGCATTCACACCTATGAGTGTAAAACCTTGCCTGCATGTCTTTGGACTGTGGGAAGAGGCCAGGGAACCCAGAGAAGAGAACATGCAAACTCCACACAACAGGGCCCCAACCTGCCAGTGGGTTTGAACCTGGTGCTCTCTTGCTGTGAGGCAACAGTGCTAACCACGTGGAATAATTCATACTTCCTAAAAGAAAAATAGATAAAGATACATCATGCAGAGGTAACAATGATTTAATTTTAGCTGATGGTCAAATAAAGAACTGCATTAAACAAAATAGACATATTGGATACAAACAGACAGACAAAGTCCAACTCTATCGTCAACCATGTCAGCATGATGGATGTCCAGTATCACTCTTGAAGTTTATGTCCTTTTTTTTCGTAAATCAATGCAGTCAGTTTTAGGGGGTGCAGTTTTACTATTTTTTTGTCTTATTTCTCTGCATCAATAGAACCTGAGGTTCCATAAAACATCTGTTCAGTTGTAATCAATCTGTGTTTTTGTACCATTTAAGTGCTATTAAATTAAATAAGCCAGATATGCTTTTCTTTTATACTTGAACCAGAGGGAAAAAGTCCACAATGAAAATGAAAAAATATGCTAATTTGCAATCTGTTTTAAATTACAATCTAATTTAGGAATTGGTTTTATCTGCCATTGTACTGAAGTACCAGTGGAGTCCTTGTGAAATTGATAAATCAGATTCACATGGTTTAAACACAGGACTGTGTGTGTGCTCGGTTGATAAATTGACCCCCTGATGTTTTAAAGTGGAGCAGGCAATACAGATAAAATCATATCATCCATTTTCTGCTGTTTTATCTGGGGCCGGTTCGCAGGGGCAGCAGACATCTCTGTCTCTAGCAACGTTTTCTAACTGCCCCTGAGGCGTTACCAAACCAGATGAGATATGTAATCTCTTTACCGTGTGCTGGGTCGACCTCAGGGTCTCCCTCTAATTGGAAGTACCAGGAAAACCTCAACACAGAGGCGTGCAGGAGCAGGAGATGCCTGAACCACCTCAACTGGCTTCTTTCAGTGCATTTCTGTCATATAAGGATGCAGTAAATGTTCAGTGTATTTATAAAGGAAACTGTTAATGACTAAAACACCAAGAGAAGAATGTCCGTTTAGGTTAATATAGTGAAATAAATACATCAGAAACACAAAATCAAAAATCAAAAAAATCTGAATAAACCAGCTCTGATCATTTCATTCTAACACTGACAACAATGGGGCCTTCTCACCGGAGACATTTTGACGTGTCGCAGTCGGAGAATCACAGGTGTAAATAATGAAATTAATGACTGGATTCAGGCTCCTGGTTTAATGTGCGTGCTGGCTCACTGTCACGCTGTCATGACTAACGGGGACGCTTGAATAGAACTTTATTAGTAACAGTTTTTATTACCACCTGTGCTTCACTGTGACGAGTCAGAATGTCCGCTGTGGTCTGATGCATCCAGGAATAATAAAGACAGAGATCTCGCTGCAAAGTGACACACACACACACACACACACACACACACACACACACACACACACACAGAGGAATGTAGCTGTCTGTTGTCAGAGAACAAAGCTCGACCTCTGTGTGTGTGTTGAGTCAGCAGGTGAATTAGTGCCGCTACGTCAACACACACATGTTCAGCAGATTCACACACTGATGGTTAAAACATCACTGAGGATTGAATATATGAACTGTTACAGTAAATGTGTGTGTGTCTGTGTGTGTGTGTGTTTAGGTTTTGGACAGTGACCGGTTGGTGTTGCAGAAGATGAAGAAAGCTGCTAAAGCCAAATACACTGCTGGACAAGGTACCCACAAACACACACACACACACACACACACACACACACACGCATGCGTGACTTCCTGTACTAACACCGCCTCTCTCCGTCAGAACATGTGACTCATCTGGAGCAGTACATTAATTCGATGGAGAAGCTGTCGGTCAACTGTCACTCAAACGGAGAGTCGGAGGTCGGCTCTGCTTTCTGTCGACTGGCAGACTTTTCTAAAGAGCTCCTCTCTCCCATGAAGAACCTGGTGAGTCAGCAGTGACAGCAGTGTGATGTCACAGAGGTCAGAGGTCACCAGTGTTTGGTAGCAACTAGTTACATGTGACGGAAATATATTATTAAATTGCAAAATAAATATAAAGGTAATCAGTTACAGCCACTGAGAAAAAATATGTGATTCAATTTTATTATTATTTAATTCGCTAATCAAATAGTTGGTGATTACACAGCGGTTATAGTGGTTAGTGTATTGTGATTTTATGATGTTTAAAACTGTACATTTTTCATAACATTGTAGGCCGACATGTGAAAACCCCAGCTAGAGACGAGAGCTGAAAATTAGCATTGGCTATAAACTCTCTGTGCAACACATCAGTCTCATACTCTGTGCTGGAACTATGTTAAATGGCATCATCCCTATCAAAATAAATAAATAAATAAAGATTTAAAAAAAAAAAAGTTTACATGTAGAATATAATGCTCAATGTATTGCACTGCATCTGTTCGCAGGAATGTCGTCTTTTGCCATATTTCAAGACAGAAAAGCTGCTGGGACAAATTTGAGTGCACGCTTTTGCACTTATGTTTTTAGGACTGTTCTGCTTTATCTCCCAGTATAATTAGTTAGAAATATGATCAAAAAGTAATTAAATGTAATAAGTTACATTACTTTGATGACATAACTTAGTAGTTGCATTTCTTATTACTATTTTAACAGGGTTACACTTGAGGTCACAACACCTGCACCTGATATTAGTCGCTGCCAGTTTAGTCTGAAACCACGATGACTTTATTTTAACTGGTCCACTGGAAAAACATCCAATTTAAACTTAATGACTGGTGCTGGTGTTACCAAACATCCATTAATTAATTAACTAGATTAAACTAGTCCAACCCAAACTTCCATGAGAAACCCTTAAACCAAAATCTAATTCGGTCTCAACTGGTCATTCCAAACTGCAACTGGGGAAACTTCTGATTAAAACCAATTGGATTTTAATTGTTGCGTTCAAAACATCCACTGGGGTAATGTTTGATTTTAAAAAAAAGGGGTTTCTTAACTGGTTCATTCCAAACTATAGCTAAAAATTCTCTACTTAAAGACAAGGTTGCATTGTCTACTCTTTGTCTACTAAAATTCGAACCGAAAACCAACTAGCTCTTTACTGGTTCACTCCAATATCCAACGAAACCTCCTCCACAGCTGCCATAATTGAAGAACAATATCCTTCGTGTTATCCCTCGTTATGCATCTTTTTAAAAAAAAATTGTCGACAGTGACAGTTATTTAATTGTATTTTTGTGTGTGTGTGTGTGTGTGTGTGTTGTCAGTTAAAGAGCATGCTCCACAACATCAACTTCTTCCTGGACTCCCTGGTGAAAGGAGACCTGAGGGAGGTGAAGGGGGTGAGCACTTTATCTTTACTTTCTGTCACATCACCTGGTCGATACATGTAAACCCTCCTCAGGTCAGACTGGACGGACTGATAAACCTTAAAACACACTTTAGTTACAAACAAGAGTTATTACCATATGTTCTCTTTATGGCCTCAGGATGGCGCTCTGTGTCAGTGAAATTAAAATCATGTTTCCTCCTCTGACTGTCTCTTTGTAGGATCTGAAGAAGCCTTTTGACAGAGCATGGAGGGACTATGAGAGCAGATTGTGAGTCATGATCACACTGGATTATCTCAGCACTCTGATAGTGTTTTCATTCACACTAGTATCTCTGTTATTATCTGTTTGTCAGAGTATCCTGCTGTGTGTTTGTGTGGGGAAATATCATCATCATAGCCTCTGAGCGAGCATGTTTTTATTTTAATTGTAAAATATCCTTTTCTAATACCGACAGATCAGGACTTTTGACCAAAATAATATTTTACTTTGTCTCTTGAGGCTTCAAAGAACAGCTGGATAGAAGAATGTTTGTAAATGGATCCATTTAAAAAGATGATTACAGTAACTGTTAATGGATTATGATTGACAGGTTACAAACCGTGTGTGTGTGTGTGTGTGTGTGTGTGTGTGTGCGTGTGTGTGTGTGTGCAGTAAGCAGGTGGAGAAGGAGAAGAGGGAGCTGGCTCGTCAGTATGGGATGGTGAGGAGCGAGGTGAGCGGAGGAGAGATCGCAGAGGAGCTCGAGAAGGAGAGACGCTCCTTCCAACTGAGCATGTGTGAGGTCAGTAACTCCGCCTCCATCTTTAACCCCGCCTCCTCCTACTCCTCCACCTCCTGCTCCTTCACCTTTACCTCCTCAGTGTTCTTCTGCTTTCTCCTTCTTTGTCTTTTCCTTCTCCTCCTTCTCATTTTTCCTCTTCATCCCTTACTCCCATTTTCTCTCCTGTTCTTTCTCCTCATTCTTTCCCCCCTCTTTCTTTTTGTCTTCTTTCTTCTCCTTTCTCCTCCTCATTCTTCTTCCTTCACATTCTCCTCTTCTTCCTCTTTTCCCCTCCTCTTTTTCCTTCTTTTTCATTCTCCTCCTCCTCATTCTTCTTCCTTATTCTATCCTTATCCTCTACTTCTATTTCCCCTGTCTTCTCCTTCTGCTTTCCTCTTCCTCATCTTTTTCCTCTCCTTCTTTCTCCTCCTCGTCCTCCTCTTCCTCATTCTTCCTCCTTTTCATCCTCTTCTTTCCTCTACTTTTTCCTTTTTTCTTTTCCTTCTTCTTCTCCTTCCTCTTCCTGTCCCTTTCTTTTCCTTCTTTTCTTTTCCTCTCCCTTCTCCTCCTCTTCTTTCTTCTTCCCTTTTGATATCTTTGTCTGTTTCCCTCTTCTTTCTTCCCCTTCTTCTTTCCCCATCTATTTCATCTCTACTTCTTTCTCCTTCTCCTCAGTCTTCTTCCTTCTCATTCTCATCCTCATCTCATCTTCTTCTTCATCTTCTTTCTCCTCTTCCTCCTTCTCTTTCTTCCCTCTTATCCTCTCCTCTCCACTTGTTTATCTTCTTCTTTGTCTTCCATCTCCTCCTGCTAATCTTCTATAAACTTCTCCACCTCCTCCCCCCCAACTGAAACAAACCCATCACTAATATAAAACATGCTGCCCTCTATCTGTCCAATAAATACACTCCTCTCCCTCTTTCTCTCTCTCTGTCCAATAAATACACTCCTCTCCTTCTTTCTCCCTCTCTGTCCAATATTTATTGGACTCTCCCTCTGTCTCTCTGTCCATCTCTCCGTCAGTATTTGATTAAGGTGAACGAGATAAAAACAAAGAGAGGAGTCGACTTGCTGCAGAACCTCATCAAACACTACCACAGCCACAACAAGTAAGAACACACACACACACACACACACACACACACACACAGAAACAAGCCCACATGCAGTAAACTGACTGTATTTACTGTATCTGTGTATCTCTGTGTGTGTGTGTGTATAGTTTCCTGCAGGAGTGTGTGTCCACCACTCAAAGGCTGAAGCAGTACATGGAGGAGCTGAATGGAGTCCTGACCACGGTATGATGACAAGTACTCTTCTACACTGTGACTGTAATGAACACTGCAGGCTGTAGGAGGTGCTAACAGACTGTTGGAGTTATAATTGGAGTCAAAATAGGTGGAAAACAATGTTTGCTTAATTTGATTATTTATAATTTGACACAACCATTAAAGTTTTAGGGTGAACCACCAAATAATAATCAATTTTCAGATACAAAATGACTCATTTTCTTATAGGCGTGATGATTTTAGATATGGACATGTAGGAGAGAGACATCTGTTGGTGTTGTAATCAATATTTGATTTTCACAAAGATAACACAAACACAAAATAAAATGGGTACCTTTAAAAAAAAAACTATTAAAAAATTAAATATCAGTAATAACAAACTTAGTTAGAATCTTCTGATAATTAAATCTATGATGAGAATTTGTCATTTGAACACTAAAATGTATAAATTGCATCTTAAGTACAGACACACAAAATTGACTGAACAACATTTAGTTAACGTGTAACACCTAATCATGTGTACATGATGGAAACAGTTGAAACATTGTGGAGCACAATGTTAAACACAATACCAACAGTAACAAAGCAGAACCACACAGAAAGCATAGAGAGGCTTCCAGTGGTAGAAAGTAACTTATTACTTAGTAACTTATTCAATGCATCATTAAAATATAAATCAAGAGTATAATATTTTTTACTCTGAAATGGGACATTCAGCATAATAATTACTTTTACTTTTTTAACTAAAATATATTTGGATAGTCTTGTGCTTTACCTTTACACTTTTTTAACAGTATGTTGACACTGTCGTTGTTTGCGGTCACGTGACTGTTATGACGCGCGAAATTCAAATGGCGGCAGGAAGTGATTAATCCATGTAACTCCACTGCGTCAATTAGAAGTAGAGGAAAGTAAGTAACTACTTTAAATGGACCTGCAGGCGGCTGGTGTCGTCACAAAATGGAAACTCGTGTTGGATGTGATTTATACAAAACAAAGAGAAGCGATTTTTCCCACAACTTGACCGATTTCCTGGTGTGGACACGATCGTTACAACCTCGAAGTCCAGACCGCCGAACGTTACTAACGTTACACGGTGAAACGATGAAACCGCACAGGAGTCTGATGGACTATAACTGTTTTATGTGCGGCACGACTGAAACAGCTGCTGTCTTATTTTTGGCTGGGTGAGTAAATGAGCTCCAGTGTAACTGTATTTTATACTCTGTACATGGATCCACGCTACTAGCTAACATTACAAGCTAATGTTACTAGCTAACGTTAGCTAACATTAGCTAACCACAGGTCTTGCCATACGTTGTTAAAAACCTGGGTTGTGGATAAATACCAAAAACACAGAGAAGTTGTCACAGTACATTTGGCCGTTTACAAACAGTGCTTAGACACAAATATAGATTAAAAATAAATTAATTAAATGCATATGAACATTTTAAGCTCAAATGATTGTTTGTTTTGTTGGTATGCTAATTACACTTTAATGTTTTCCAAAGGAGATTATCAGAAAAGGTGACCTGTGAAATATTAGTCATACACTATAATGAACTTAAAATATATATATATGTATATATATATATATATATATATATATATATATATATATATGTGCATAGTTTTTTTCCGGTAACTATTCCTTTTAATGCACATGTAATGTGTGTGGGGAAATATACAAATGTGAATGTGTAGTATTATGTAAATACTTGGTCTGATATTACAATAATGGAGCATCATCAGGTGATCAGAGCAAAATTTAGGCCCAAACAGGAGGTTACTTAACAAATGTTATTCATGCATATTTTTCTGCATTCATTAAAAAGGCTTTCATAGACAACAATATTAAAAACTGTTAATTTACTAATGCATTGGCCAAATGACTTTTCATCCTCATCAATTATTGTTATAAAAAATATTCATTCAAGTGTCCCAGTCCCAGCTTACAGTGGAGTATATATGAGAATATCCATATTGATTGATATTTATGTTGAACATGTAAAACAAAACAAAATAACAATACAAATGAGCAATAACCTATACATCAAACTCAATGAACAGATTCTCATAAGCAACAAAAAAAATAGAATCTTACGTGTTCAAAAAAGTATTTGAATATTGAATATCTATATTGAAATGTGACTGTTTTGGTTTGCATTGTTTTTATTTACTTGCTCTGTAATAATCAGCTGCTCCCACCAATATTTAGTGCCATGAAATTGCTTTTATGTAAAAGTTATAGGAAAGATTCTGTTTTAGCTTTAGGTAGGTGTTTTGATATCTGTCCGTGCTGGAGACAGCCACCATCAGGAGAAAGCACGTCTTCAGACAAAAACATAACATATTTGAAGAGAATGAAGAGTTGTTTTCAACTGCCAAGACATTCATTAATATGTGCGTAGAAACAGCTTCATCACTTTCTCCATGATGAACCTGGAGGCAAAGGTATTTCCTTGTATGGAGAAATTGGGGCGTGGCAGTTTGCTGATTGCAAGTTGCCTGCCCTCCCTCTGGACAGCACACCGATGTATGACCTCATATACAAAGAAGCTGTGTATTATATTAAAGATTTCAGTACTTCTTCCCCCACTAGAGGTGTTACTACACACCTATAACTGTCACATGAGCTGTCGTGTGCCTGCAGGTGAAGCAGCGTCAGGAGGAGGAGAAGAAGCAGCTGGTGACTCTCAGAGATCAGCTGAGGCCTGTTGTCCACACAGAGCAGGTCAGAGACACAAAACAATGACACCAGCTAACATTATGACACTGTTCAACAGGTTATTAATGTGTGTGTGTTGTGTTAATGTGTTTGTGTGTAGGACTCTTTACCTAAGCAGGTGTACAGTATGCATCAGCTGCTGGGAGACAAACAGTACGGGACAGAAAGAACAGGATTCCTCTACAAGAAGAGTGATGGGTAAAAAAAATTAAATAAACACACATATGTACACACTGAACACTGACCATCAGTATTAGTAGTAATAATACTGGTAGTATTATTAGTAGTCAGACTAAAACTGTGTCTGATTGTGTTTCAGGTTGAGGAAAATGTGGCAGAAGAGAAAATGTTCAGTTCACAACTGTTACCTGACCATCGCACACGCTACGGTGAGCTCATCTGTGTTTGTGTGTGTGTTTGTGTGATGAGCTGTAACCTCTGACCTTTAGCATTAAAGTTGTGATCCTTAACTGAAAACACACTTCATCATCATCTTCTCTGTCCCTTCCAGCCTAACAAACCTCCCACCAGACTCAACCTGCTCACCTGTCAGGTCAAACCCAGTGTGGAGGACAAGAAATGCTTCGACCTCATCTCTCGTAAGACACACGCACACACACAGACACACAGACACACAGACAGGAATACAGGTTTACATATAGATACAGATATACAGATATAAAATGATAAAATAATTCAGAAAATTACATAAAATACATTTCCCCAGTCCAGGGGGTATAAATGTGATGTGTATGTGCAAAACCAACAGTGCAGTCTCCAGATATTCCAGATCAAAGTAACATACAGATGGAGTGTATCTGAAATATTGATCTGTATATGTAAATTGTTTTACATCAAATTATCTTGCATTATCTTCCATTATTTCCCGTCTAAATGGATGTGTTATCGGTGCTTTGATGTATCTTTAAAAAGTATAAAATTAATTCTTGAATCATTTTGTTAATAAGTAATTCATGAGCTATGGTTAATTGTCAATAGTAATTTGATTTTAGTAAATAAAAACAAACATTTCTGTTGTGATAAGAGGGATAACACATGTTATAGAAGGTGTGCTTTGAGATTTTGGCTTGCCCTTTGGTGTGTCTTGGGCACAAAAAGTTTGAAAACCACTGCAAAATACAACATGGATGTTTGGTTAGTTTAGTTGCCAAAAATGTATCCACACCTACCAACCAATCAGAATCCAGAGTTCTCAGTGGTTGTAATATAAATGCACACAAGTATATGTGTTAATATGTCACTCAGTGTATATAACAGACACGTTTTCCTCCAGATAATCGTACCTACCACTTCCTGGCAGAGGACGAAGCAGAGTGTGTGGCGTGAGTCAAAAATAAACTTTGTTGTTATCTGTGGATAAATTCTGATATCTGGTATCATCCTGTATTTATGTTGATTTGAAAAGGTGAAGTATCAAACCTTAGTGTGTGTGTGTGTGTGTGTGTGTGTGCGTGCGTGTGTGTGTGTGTGTGTGTGTGTTCAGCTGGATCTCGGTGCTCAGTAACAGTAAGCAGGAGGCTCTGAACGTGGCTCTGGACGGAGGGAGGAAAGGAGGAGGAGGAATTGGGGAGAGCAGCGTGGAGGATCTGACCCGGGCCATCACTGATGACATCAGACGAATGCCAGGAAACAACAGCTGCTGTGACTGCGGAGCTCCAGGTAGTCAGTCAATTAATCAATCAATGCATGTTTATTCAACCAGGTTGTGCCATTGAGATGAAAATATTCACAGTCAGACAAACAGGCAACAAATACAAGGATCCAGTCGTAACATACACCATACAACTGTCAGAAAACAAGTCCACAACCATTGTCCTTTGTTCCGGAGTATAAGTACTTTGTTTGTTTGTTTTTTACTATGAAAGTAAACCTGGTAAACCCACACATATTTAGGTTTTGGACAGTTGGTCTATCAAGTTAATCAAGCAAATAACTGGAAGATTATATGATAATAAAAATAAATTAAAAGATTGTTAGTTGCAACTTTAATTCTTTCTCAATGCTACTGTCAGTGAAACTCATCTAATGTGACAGTAACCTTTAATTCTCTGTCTTTAGATCCTGGATGGCTCTCGACCAACCTGGGCATCCTGACCTGTATCGAGTGTTCAGGGATCCACAGGGAGATGGGCGTCCACGTCTCCAGGATCCAGTCTCTGAGCCTGGACAGTCTGGGGACCTCTGACCTGCTGGTAGGCCTGAGGTCAAACCTCACTTATAAAATCAGTTTTCTAAACATCTTCAACTTTTACTGTCCTGTCGTAACATAAGCAAAGCTCTGTGATTGGATGTTTCTCACTGAAATGCACCCTGGGAGTCATAGTTTACATCTCCTTTTATGCTTTTATGTCCACAGTCTTTTTACCTTTGAGTCTTCATCAAAGAACAAACTTGATTTCAGACCTTGAATAAAAGGCTCTGTTTCTGTTTTTCTGTTGTGTGTGCAAGTGAGCAGGAAGTGAGACAATTCTGTCTTGGAGTACCTTGAAAGGTGCTCTATGAATAAAATGTATTATTATTATTATTATTATTATTGTTATTATTACTATTATTATTCTCTCCCAGCTGGCGAGGAATGTCGGTAACTCTGGTTTTAACGAAATACTGGAGGCGAACCTGCTGAGTCCGTCACTGAAGCCGTCCCAACACAGCCACATGTAAGACACACACACACACACACACACACACACACACACACAGGTGTTTGTTATTCCAGTGAAAATATATCACCTTTAATAAATGTCATACTGTGTGTGTGTGTGTGTGTGTGTGTGTGTGTGTGTGTGTGTGTGTGTGTGTGTGTGTGTGTGTGTGTGTGTGCAGGGGAGAGCGTAAAGACTTCATCGTGTCAAAGTATCAGGACGTTTATTTTGTGAGGCGGAGCCACAGCTCGAATGCAGCGCTGCGACTCGGCCTGCAGGAGGCGACCAAGAACTGCGACATCTACAGTCTGATCCAGCTGTACGCTCAGAGGACGGAGCTGAGCCAGCCGCTGCACATACACATACAGGTACACACACGCACACACACACATATACAGTTATTTACATGAAAAGCCGTAGATGTACACACAGGTGTGCACACATACAGGTATACACACATACAGGTACACACAAGTTGACACATACAGGTACACGCTCATGTACAAGTACACACATGTACGACCACACACAAAGGTACACACAGGTATGCACAATTACAGGTACATACACATACAGTTATATACACGAAAAGCTGCACACACACAGGCACAGGTTTACACACACTAGTACACAAATTAAGACACACACCATTAAAAAACATGTAAACTCCAATAAAAACATACACACACATTTAGCACTTTTTTTCCATGCCAACAGGAGAGAGGGGAGACAGCGCTTCATCTAGCCGTCCTATTGGCTGACAGAACGTCGCTGCACATCCTGGACTTCTTAGCTCAGAACTGGTCAGTGTGCTCCAACGACGTTTATGAGTGACATCATCTCAGTGTGTGTTGATGTGTTCACCTGCGTGTTAATGTGTTCACCTGCGTGTGTGTATGTTTTTGTCTTTAGCTCCAACGTGGATGTGCAGACGTCATCAGGAAACACAGCGCTGCACTACAGCTGTCTGCACAACAAGAGCGACTGTGTGAGACTGCTGCTGAGAGCCAGGGCCAACATACACATCAGTAATGCACACACACACACACACACACACACATTTGTACTCTGTACAGTTGAGGACCCATGAACACAATTCGTGAAGTGAAGATGTCCTGAGACAGTGAGGACTTTTTTTTTTTTAAAGTGAGGACATTTAAAAAAAAAAAAAAAAAAGTGAGGACATTTTTTTTAAAAAGTGAGGACATTTAAAAAAAAAAGTGAGGACATTTTTTTAAAAAGTGAGGACATTTTAAAAAAAAAAAGTGAGGACATTGTTTTAAAAAAGTGAGGACATTTAAAAAAAAAAGTGAGGACATTGTTTTAAAAAAGTGAGGACATTTAAAAAAAAAAAAAGTGAGGACATTTTTTTAAAAAAAAGTGAGGACATTTTTTTTTTTTTTAAAGTGAGGACATTTTTTTTTTAAAAAGTGAGGACATTTTTTAAAAAAGTGAGGACATTTTTTTTAAAAGTGAGGACATTTTTTTTAAAAAAAAAGTGAGGACATTAAAAAAAAGTGAGGACATTTTTAAAAAAAAAAAGTAAGGACATTAAAAAAAAAAGTGAGGACTTTTTTTAAAAAAAAAAAAAAAGTGAGGACATTTTAAAAAAAAAAAAGTGAGGACATTTTTTTAAAAAGTGAGGACATTTTTTTTAAAAAAGTGAGGACATTTTTAAAAAAAAAAGAGGAAATTTTTTTTAAAAAAAGTGAGGACATTTAAAAAAAAGAGGATTTTTTTAAAAAAAAAAAGTGAGGACATTTAAAAAAAGAAAAAGGTGAGGACATTTTTATGAAGTAAGGACATTATGTTAAAAGTGAGGACTTTTTTTTAAAGTGAGGACTTATTTTTTTTTAAAGTGAACACATTTTTATGAAGTAAGGACATTATGTTAAAAGTGAGGACATTTTTCAAAATTACAGACTTTTATTTTGGAAAGTGGGCGTTTTTGGAAAATGAGGACACTTTTAGAAAGTGGAGACATGTTTGTAAAGTGAAGACATTTTTGGAAAATTAATTTAAAAAAAATGAGGATGTTCTTGGAAATTCAGACTTTTGTGGAAAAGTGAGGAAATTATTAAGTTGAGGGTCGTAACTTTTCAACTTGTCCTCACATACGTAGATTTACATGTGCACTTATGTTGTTGATGATTTTGACGACCGAGAACATCTCCGTAACATTTTCCTTGTTTGTGTGTGAACAGAGAACGAGTTAGGAGAGACCGCTCTGGACGTGAGCCGCAGGTTGAAGTACGGCCACTGTGAGGCGCTGGTGAGGTCTTCGCTCTGATCACACGTCTCCACATGTGACTGTTGGTTTAGCGTTAAACTCACTGTTACTGTGTCCTGTTTGTGCAGCTGCTGCAGGCCCAGTCCAACCAGTTTGACCATCACGTCCACGTGGAGTACGAGTGGAGGCTTCGCCATGACGATCTCTATGACAGTGATGATGACTTCGACGAAAAGGTAACCATGGCAACTGGAAGCCTGCTATTAATGTGTTTTATTCCTTCTTTGTCATTTTCATTTAGTAGTATGACTCTCTAACTCCTCCTCCTCTGTTTCAGAATGGTCCAGTGAAGAAGGAGCGCTCCTTCTCGTCCACCTCCTTCACTTCCTCCTTCTCTTTCTCATCCCGTCCCTTCACCTTCAATCAGTCCGCCTCCTCCATCAGCACCCCGCCCTCCTCTGGAGTAGCTGGAGGAGGTCTGCTCAGTGTGGGGAGGAGGCTTGCCATGGCCATGGAGCTCCACAGCCGGCCCTCTGGCTGCGCCTCCAGCCCGCCTCCTCCTCCTCCGTCCTCCCCTGCACCTCCACTGCCCCCAAGGGTCAAAGGTCAGCTCAGATACTGATGGAAGAAACTATTTCATTAATTTACGAAAAAACAAACCATAAACTTCCATCTCTTTCTGTCGTCCTCCAGCTCCCACTGTTCCTCCGCCCCCACCTCCCGCTGGGGGGGAGGGAGGTGGGGAGGAAGAAGACGAAGACGGGGAGGTCTTCATGTCCCTGACAGGAAACAGAAAGTTGACGCCTCCTCCTCCCATCGCCGTCCGACACAAGAGGAGCTGCTCTGAGTCCAGCACGCATGGTAACATCTGAGAGACACGCTGCAATTAATGTGTCCAAGTGACACTGTGTTATTAACTCTGTGTGTGTGTGTGTGTAGATTACGGGTTGCCAACCAGTCCCAGGATCTACAGCGGTCCAGACTCCTCCTTTAAGAAGTGTGTGTGAGTATCTGAGACACACTGAATTTTAACATGAATTTACATTTAATTACTATAAACAACTCCAGAGTAACGAGGCTCCTGATTGGCTCTACAGTGGAATGATGTCATGCCAGCCCCGACACCTGACAGTCTGGATTTTTTATTTTTAATGCAAAAGTTTAAATACCAGGGCTGCACCCGACTCAGAATTAAGTCAGTCGAATCAGATTTGGCCGTTTAATATGAATATTTGACTATTAGTTCCTTTTTTTCCAAGTAGAGTTTGAGAGTATGAACAGGGTTCATGAGGGTGACAGCAACATTTACGTAATCTAGAGAACAAGCCAACTTACTATGCTAATGACGGGTCAGATATGTGCAACAATTTTTGCAAACACTAGACATCAAACAAAAGCCAGAGACTGTCGCATTTATTTGCTGTGTTCTGTAAACTTACCACTTCTAAGCAGAAGGCAGAAGATGATGTTACCTCAGAGCCTGAAGGGGGCGAAGCCTCTCCTCCTCTAGGCAGCTGCCTCCCTCTCATTCAGACTCACTGGTTCTGGGTCCACAGCTGCCTGTAGAGAGAGCTGCCAGAGAGCAGCGTGAAAGTGAGGAGCACTCACTCTGCAGCTGTTTCTGGCGAAGGAAATGTTCAGAGAAACAAAACAAAAACCTGACAGCTCGGTCTCAGTCCGACTGATCATTGAATCTTCAACCTTTACGGGCCAGCCTTATTAAATACCATCTACCATAAAACTTGAATTAGTAGCCCATGTACTGCAGCCAGCCACCAGGGGGCGATCAAGATGCTTTGGTTTCACTTTTTGGAAGCTGTCATGTCGTCCATCTTTTTAGTTTATCAGTTTCATTTAAAGAACTTAATCCTGTAAAACCTTCCAAACTTGATAGAAACCTTTTTGGTGGGTTCATCTTTACAAAGTCTTGTTTTTTTGTCCAAATTTTGTTCAAACTCACAGAGCTTTATTTTGAATTTAGGTCAGATCCCAAAATGTCCAAAGATACAAATATGTCTGGCTGAGTTTTGGTCAAATGTGTCTAAAGTGATGCAGCAGATTGAAATATTTCCATTTAGTAGAAAGGGTGAGCCATTAAAAACACAAGAGTCTTAGATATTTGAGTGGAAACAGAGAAATCAGAGAACTTTAATGTTTGGACAACATGATACGGCAAATGTTGTTTCACAAATTTAAAAGAACAGAGGAGGATATTTAAGGTTAAATTAGGGGGGTTTGTTCTCATCAGTTTGTACTGAAGCATGAATAAGCTGAAACAGCTCTTTGTCAGCTGAACTGAGAGACTTTGCTGACCTCTGGTGGACTGAAGCTGAATTACAGGTCATAAATCTGTCTCCTTTCTGTCTGTCTGTCTCTGTCTCTCCAGCCCGGCATCTCCTCTCAGCTCGCTGACTGAACGACCAGAAAGAGGTACGTCCTGTCCAGAAACGTCCGTGTCTGTTTTATCAGTCTGGAGTCTGATGAATCTGTCATGTGTACTAGAGATAAATGATCACAGCTCACTGGAGCTTTAACCAGAGGAGGAGGATCAGCTGGAGGCCGATAAAATTAGGTTGTAAATTTTATTTTTTCATCAAATACTTTAAACAGATGAGTTTATATTTTCATCTGGGATGTCACTGTGCTTTGTTTGCTGTAGTTTTTAATCAAGAGAAAATTAATTGCAAACTAATCCATCAGTTGTTGATTATTTAATGATTCAAGCTTCTCCAGTGTGACATTTTCCTGGTCTTACATTATACTGAACAGACAAAAGGAATGTGATGACATTGCCTTGAACGTTGGTGATATGTTATGAACATCTTTTCCGGCAAATAAATCATTGACTTAATTGAGGTTCTTGCAGATTAATTAATAATGGAAATTTTCTTTAGCTGCCCTACTTTATTTCAGAAGTGCAAGTTACATTTCCAGCTGCATATTCTGCTTTTTTTTTTTTGTTGCATTTCTACAATATTCTTCATATTCTGTTCCCTTTCTACCTAATTTATAGCAAAAATATGTATATTGCTTCACATATATTCTAGAAAAAATACCTAAAATTTTTAAAAATCTAAACTGTCTAAGGTATTACCAGTAGACTGAAAGAAATAAATCTCATTCTTCGCCTTTTTTGAAATAATATTCGTTAAAATACCCTGACATCAAAATATCTACATTATTTTTCTCTCTCTTTCTCTGAGGTTTTCGGAGGGCAGAAAGTGACGATAGCTCCTCCCACTTCCTGCACTCTGCAAAGAAAGCCCCGCCCAACGGGTCTCCCACCAGTCAGCGCTCTCAGAGCTTTGAGCATGACAGCAGACGCCCCGCCCCCCAGCCGCTTCCACGCAGATCATTGGTGAGACCTTCAAAAACCTTTAATCCCTAACGACCAGCTCGAACAGTCTTTGCAGCCACCTTGTCACATTTTCTTCATCAGTGAGCATTTCTTCTGAAACGAAACCCTTTTCTAATAATTATTTATTATTCATATTAGTAGTAGTAGAATCATTCTCAGTGTTATTTGCTTCCATCCACCAGCCTCGGGGTGCGACGAGTCGTCGGGTTGAGGCGCTGTACGACTGCCAGGCCGACCACCACGATGAGCTGAGCTTCTCTGAGGGACAGGTGCTGGTGGTCCTGGGACAGGAGGACAGTGATTGGTGGGTACGTATCATCGTCCTGCACTCTGATTGGTGCTCCCACTGGAGTGGACTATTGTTCAGTCTATTAACAGGTAAACAGTGTTTTTATCTCTCGCTTTGTGATAGGCTATAAACTATACACAACAAAGACAGCAACAGCTGTTGCCTTACAACACTTAGAGGACATAGAAATATATTAAAATATTAAAAATGTGCCACAAAGATGAGACAAAACTAACATGTAGCTTTTGTTGACTAAAACTAACAATAATGAAATGACCAAACTGTGACCCTTTAGCACCGAGAGTTGAAAAATCTTCAACTTTGGGTAAGAATGCCACGCTTGTAACTGTCACTTCAGCCGTTCACAGTATTTGTTCCTCCTCCACTGTGACTGAAGTGCAGAACAACAACTAAAATGGAGGAGAAATGATATACTGTATACGTATTATGTTTCCTCTCACGAACCCACACCTTTCCCTGCGTGCATCACCCTTCCCCTTACCCAAAGAAAATACTCTACCTTCTACTGATGTGTTTACTTTTGCGGATATTCTGTATCATAGCAACAAGATGCAACCAAAATGTCTCAGATGAAAAAAAACATTGCACCTCCAAAGCGCTTCAGGTGCTCCCAGTTTGCTGTCTTCTGAGGAGCACCTGGGGCCGTATTCACAAACATTCTGAGACTACTCTCACAGAGCTCCTAACGTAGCCTAAAAACTTTATTAAGGAGTCCTAGTGTAGGAGTGATTTAGGGAAGTTCTCAGAGAAACTTTGAGCAAGGAAGGAACAGAAACTTTTATCTGAGTCAGTAGGTGTGGTCGACCCTGTTGTTAGACATGATGCATTCTCTTAACAGATGTGATTGGTTGTCAAAGACGCCCCCTTGTGAGCCTTAACTTTAAGGGGAAATTCTAAGAAAACATCAAAATCGTTTGCACAAGGAAGCTTTGTGAATACGGCCCCTGGCATTTTCAGCTGTAAAAAAAAAACGCTTTGGTGGACATGGGGCCAAAGGCTGATATACGTCTTGTAAGAAAAAGAAAAATCTAAATTTGGTGCCAAAGTTTACATAGTTGTGTGGAGTCTATGTTCAAGTTTCTCTTAATGTTCAGTGGATGTATAAATGTAAATCAAGTGTGTGTTTGTGTGCAGCACGGTTACATCGAGGATGAACCGGACCAGAGAGGTTTGTTTCCGTCCTCCTTCGTCCAGCTGCTTTTAGACTGACATGAACCTGGACCAAGCCAGACCAGGACCAGTGCAGACGCCAGACCAGTACAGATCCAGACCACATCAGTCAGCCTGGAGAACCAGAACCTGGGGCTCAGGAGAACCGACCAGATCAGTACTGAGCAGCAGAATCTGAACCCAGGTCAGACTTTCAGGTTCCTGTTTCTCTCCACCTCCCAGGACTGGACTGATCCGTCAGCCTTGGCATCTATAGCAACCGGTGTTTCTTATGCCTTCTGTTACCATGGAAACGTCACAGATGACCTTTCAGTGAAGAATCTGTACTGGACTAGATCTTTATGTAGCTCGGGTCTCGTGACAACGTTGCCACAGAGACTGCCTCGCACAAACCCGATAAGCAACAACTCAAGTCTGATGTTGACGATACTTTTATTTATTTATTTATTTATTTTTAAATACAAAATATTTTATTAAGCGCACAGATGCTTCACTTCAAAATAAAACAACCCACTGGACTTTTATTTTGAAACTGAAGTGAACAACTTTTTTCTGTTTTTATTTATTGTAGCGTATTTATTGTAATTGATCTGGTGCCGCTTCTGTCCCGTGACAGGCTCCGCCTCCTCGGGTGGGGCTTACAAGGTCCAACAAGTGACCAGAGCACAAAGGACTGTGGGATACTGAAGACCAAAGAATAAAAAGGTGGATGCTAGAACATAGACACCGAATGGGTCACCGAGTGAAACTGGCATACTGCGCGAGCGTCAACACTTCTGTTAACAGCTAGCTATTTTAAGCTAGTAGTTACTTCAAAGGTGAATCCCTGTGCATAACAAATTCTTATGTAGATTATTGCTGCGTTTGACGTCATATTTATTCACTACATTGCGTTGTACCTGGGTTTAAATAACTGTTGAATCATGTCGACGCTTGTACAGTATGCCCATGTTGACATTCGGTGACTAGATTCTAGCATCTGCCCGATAAATACCAGTCGTCTGCTCTAAATTCGAGTAACGTCTGAGGAGGCAGAGCCTGAAATGGGACACAGCTGACGCTTCCAGCTGCCTTCGATGTCCCAAGATATCACAATGCCTCAGTGAGTACAGCAGTGTATTGCTGCCACTTTTACTAAAATAAATCTGCTCAGTTTCGTTAAAAACAGGACAGTTTCTCGATTCAGGGTTCCTACGCAAGTATGGAAATAAATTTGATCAATTTCCAGGTATTAAAAAGTATAGAAAATGAAAAATAAAGTATGGAAAAATATTTATGTTTCCAGACTATTTCCACTGTTCTAAAATACTGCTTTCTAAAGGAAAAAACACCGACGTCTCGTTACTGCATCGCTTGCACCCAGAGTCCCAACCTTTGTGCCTCAGCCCGGACATTGAACTTACCTGAGTTTTTATTTGCATGCCATTATGGTACTTGGCTACAATCGCCTATTAAGAATAATTAAATATGATGTGAAATATGATACACGGATATATTTACTCAGATGTCGCATATTCTCTGAAAAAAACGCTGAGAAGTCTGGAAATTAGGGTATGGAAAAGTATGGAATTTTGAAATTCCAAATGTGTAGGAACCCTGTCAATTTAAAAATAATGTTTTCTTTAATAACATTTTTGTTAACACTACATACAAAATCTGTCATCATTCTAATTTGTTACATCTCATGATAGATAAAGAAATGTATTTGTGGTAATAAAAATGTTTTTTCCTGAAGCAGAATAATTTGGTATCTAGTGATTAAAAAAAAAACAAAAACATAATTGACCCTTTGCTAAGGCCCGCCCCTGGACACAGACCAGCTTATCATAACGTAGCATTGGGCCAGCTCAGACCAGGATGTCAACAACACAGCTGTGCTCCATTGACTCTGATGTAATCGTTTCAGATTTCCTTCATTTTCAGGCTGGTTTTGTGGATTTGGAGCTAAATGTTATCGTGTATTAATGATACTCGTTACCTGGAGAGGTTGGAAAAAGATATACGTTTCTTCCCTGTTCCAAAACCAAAATCAAACCCTGAAAAGTGTAGGGTTAGCTAGCTAACTACTGAAGATATAGCCTACTGAATGTATAGACATGCTGCTTTTGCTTTTTAATGATTATAACAGTGAATCAAAGACCGACCGATCCTTCAAACACAGAATGTAGACCCCTCTGTCTGCTTCTCTCTGGAATCACTGTTTCATTTATCCAAAAATATGAGAATATTTCTTTAAGGAGTGCAGTTAGTTTCACTGTGTGACCATCACAAAGGGACGGGGCTTAGTGAAAGGTCAATTACATGACTGATACATCTTACACTAGAAACTGAGATGAATGTTTTTATCATGGTGGCAGCAATACATTGACGAAAAGGAACTTTTACTGACGTCAAATTTTTGAGCAAAACCTTTCACATCTGGGTTTGATTGTGTCGACATTTACCTCCAGAGTTTGATAGGAAAAAAAACACTTTAAATTTTGTTTCATATTTTTTATTTCATTCAAAGTGACAGCGCTGGGTTCATGTTGTTTTGAAATATCACAGTGCTTCTGTCTGTTTGGTAGCTATGAATGAATTGATGATCAGCAGTTGGCTTGTTTGTTAAACTGACATTTCTTTCTATTTTATCAGAGTCACAGTTAAAGAACGATGAGCTGAATTAAAGCTATGATAACATATCATACATCATGATTGGTTGATTTAATCTGCACTTTCCTGCATTCCTGATGGAAGTCATTTCCAGACTGCACGGAACCTAAAAAGCACAACTTTGGATTTATACTCACAACACACTTTGAGTAAATCTTATTACTATAACTTAGTCTGCAAAATCTAAAAACCTTTCATCCGGATGTGAAGTCCAGCTCAGGACTCTGGAGGGCTGCTGCTCTGTCATTTAGTGGCTGAATGTTCCTCGTAAAGTGGATAATGTCCCAGTTTATCAGCAGGAATTTTTTCCCGGAGAAGCCAACAACGTGTTAAATCTCAGCAAGAAACTATAAAAACAAGCAGCAGATGTTTCAGATTAAACCTCAGCTTCAGACGACTCCACAGTCGAGTTTTAAGAGACCATTAGCTTGTCCAGACAAACCGGGTTAAAGTCTGAACTGCAGCTGAGTTAACGACACAGAAACAGCCTCCAGATGATAATTCAGCATTTGGGATTATTTATAAGAGGTCTCAGTCTGCTTTAAAAGAAGTGTTGGATCATCTTTAGACTCTCTTTTCCAACAGCTACGTCCAAAAAATTTTGTCACAACAAAGACAGATTTGTTGGATGGAGCTGAGGGAAGCTCAGCCAGGACTCTGTGATGGCAGGCGTTTCTCTCCTGTGAGGAACGACTACAAACTACGAGCACTTTATGTGACCTAGTTCTTTTCTAGCATATCCTGGCCTTTAGATGTTGCACCAGCAGGTTTGTTTGAAGCAGACCGACCTCTTTACAGAGCGATTTCACACTGGCAAGTTTGGCCTGAATCAAGGAGCTTTAAAAGAGAGATGATGATGTCATATTGCATCATATCATTAGGGTGCAACACATTTAGTGAAATCTGGTCTGCACCTGAGAAAATGCTCAACAGCTAACGCACTAACACAGAACCTGGTGATGATTGATTCGTTTGTCGGAGATGTCCACAGTTGGCCTCACATCAAAATGTATTTAATACGAAAATTTAATTCTGCAGTTATTGAAAAGGTCCATAAATGTCAAAAACAAATGTTTTCTATTTGAAAATGCTCTATTTCAGTGGTTCATAACTGGTGCGTCACGGTCCAAAAGTGGGTCACAGGTCCATTCTGAATAGACCGCAAGTGACTCGCAAACAAGTTTGTCAAAAGCACACACATTTTTAAGCACAGTGAATTTCCTGCACAGAGCTTTTATTATAAAGTGCCATTTCATGCTGTAAAATGAATGACTAACAGACAGCTACTTGACAGAGACCACAAACTAGCTTGATGACATGGCCAAATGCAAGTATGACACTGAATATATTAAACTGTGTGGACCTGGAACTAATGACTAAAATAAAATCTGGACCCTGTTGCTGTACCAGTTGGAAACCACTGCTCTATTTTCAGTCAATTTAAGCGTACCCAAAAACTTCTGTCAGGTGGAGCGCACCCAAGAGGGCTAAAAAAGAGCGCACACAAAGAGCAACTACACTTTATTTCTAGGGCCGTCAGCTGTAAACCTCCAATATCCCGGCTCAAGCTACATTGCTCATGTGACATATCTTGTAGCTCCCATGAGGTCAAAGATCGTGTCCCCACCTTCATTCAGTAGCCTTGGCATGAACCTGGAAACAGAGCGCAAAAATTTGGTATCATCAAAAGTTTTCTCATCTCGATCCCAAACCCGATTCGACCTGAAGGTAGTAGCTTTAATATAGTATCGAACATCTCTACTGGAAACTTCGAGTCCATGTTTGTGGTATTATTGGCAAAAAAACAAGCACAATCATAAAGCTAAAGATTGATGCGCTATTGCCAAACAAAACAGTGAGCAACTAAAAGCAGAGCACCGAGGTTAGAGAGCTAATATATACCTGGTTTTAGCAATTTGAACACGTAGACAAGCAACTGCAATACCAATGGCTTTGTCCATGTACTTTGAGTGTACATGGAAGATTAAAAACTATATCCACTAGAGGGCAGATAAGTTAATCTTCAAACTAATTTTCAGTAAGATTGTGGATGTTTAAACCATAAATCTGGAACTTTTCGCTTCCAGAAGCAATAACCTTAGCTGACATTACAGACAACGAAACATCACTGAAATACAAGTTGCTGCTTAGTAAAGCAACAAGTAAAGCAGATAAATCAGCTTCTGAAGTACAGATAATTTAAGGCAGAAAATTCTGAGCTACAGTGCAAAATATCCTTTTTGATAATTTCTGATTTTGCATGAGGTACATATCTGTGTTAATTTTGAAATAAAATGATAAAAAATATTTGTTGATGACCTTTTTACACAACAAAAATTAAGCAAAATCAATTAAATAGCAACCTCTGAAAGCAAATACTATGATATGTATTACAATTTCTGGCAACGCAAATAACTGTTACAATGTGCTGTTAAGGCCAAATGAAGATTTCATCATCTTCCATCCATGTATCCATAAGCAGGCCAAAATTTAGGATCGGATTTGTACCCTGATGTTACTCTTCAAAACACAGGGGGTAGACAAAACAAACAGTTTTAAAAAAAAAAAAGAAACTAAGTAAGCTATCTTAGAGTGACATCAAACTCCGATTCGGACTCACTCTTGCTCAGTGTGAAAATGTCCTGAAACTCCTGACGGTGTGAACGAAGCCACGAACATTCAGACGACTGTGACTGACAATCAGTTTTGTACATTCACAGTACACAGCCCTCTGCACGCTGCCCTCTCCCTTTAACAGGAAGTCCCTCCGGCAGCTGACCGACTCCTGTGCTTCCTGCTAGACTGGTCAGTAACTCTTCATTCTTCTGGTTGGTTATTTTTGGTAGGACTTACATTGCACTACATCCTTCTCACTCATCCATGCACCGCACACTGGGTGGTGTTACCATGATTGTTTGACTTTGTTCTTGTTATGTTTTGTTTAATAAATCTTTAGTTACAAATCGTGCACTGTCTCCTCCTCTTTGTCGCTCGCATCAACTGAGCTGAGTCAGGGGAGTTGCATCACGTCCGTCCCCGAGGTTCAACAGTCTGCAGCTTTATTCAGTAAGTCACATCTTCTTTAGTTGTTGTAGAGTTTAACTCATAGAAACAGAATGAGTAGAATGTACGTTAAACTGTTTGCTGTGGTCAGTTGACGAATACAGAAGAAAATGGCGACTTGTTGGTTGTCATGGTGACACACACGTCAAAGTGTGTCACAGTTTGAGAATGCCTATTTTTACCCTTGGTTTTTCCTATTAAACAGAAAAATACAACCGTGCACCAATCCAAGTTTCTCTCTTTTACCGAACTGACACTAACGTTAGCTTAATTGCTTTTTTACGTCATGGTAAAGCGAACTGCATTCGAACTCGGCAGGAACAAAATAAAACTCACCCAAACGGTCTTTGCTAGAATTGTTAGTCATACAGTTAGTTTGTCGACTGTTCCAACAATTGGCAACTTCGGTTTGATCGACCACGTTAGCTAATCTGCGTACTGTTTGTCCCCGCAGTCTTTTTTACCTCATTGTAACACGAACTGCATTCGAGCTTGACAAGCACAAAATAAAACTCACCCAAATTGTCTTTGCTAGAATTGTTAGTCATAAAAGTTAGTTTGTCTACTGTTCCAACAATTAGCAACTTTGGTTTGATCGACCACGTTGGCTAATCTGCGTACTGTTTGTCCCCCCAGTCTCCCCTCCCTTCCATTAAGCAGCGGTTCTCACTCGTTCTTTGGAGGCAGCTACACTAATGCGACATTGTGTTTCAACAAACATGCAATTAATAGCAAAAAAATAACAACGGAAATATGGTAGTTTTAAAAATAACGGACTGATTATTTGAAAACGTCCACCCACCACGTTTGGTTGTTACCGCAAAACCTCCCCTCAGTCAGTTAAGGACTTGATGCACATCGGTTTGTTTATGTTTAAGTTTACACAAGTGCGTTTAACTGCAGCTGAAGCAGCTACGTGACCCGCCCACTAGCAGCATGACTCGCCGACCATACCTGCACGTCAGTCCACGATTAGCCTCCCTTGCTCTTGGCCTGGAAGCAGAAGCCCCGACAAAAATGCTAAGTTGGCGATCAGCTAGCTATTAGGGTTGCAGCGATATACCGGTTTTAAGGTATACTGTGATATAAATGGTGACGGTCATCGTACTGTGTACATTTGCTCATCTACGATATTGGAAAAAAGAAGTGGACGGAGAATCTCACCTTTAGTTTGGTTATTTTAACAGGGGAGACTTTTTACACAAACTTCAATTAACAAATAATGTAAATTAATATAATATCATATCATAAGTTCCGTGAAACTGCAGTATCTTCAGAGACAGTTATCGTTCAGAGGAAATGTCATACCGCTGCAACCCTACTAGCTATGAAGTGTTAGGTTAAAATAGAAGTGGTTAAGGGTAGGGTGAGGGTAATGGGAACAGTAACGTGTCGTCCGTCTTCATGTGTTATTATTACTACATATGGCCACAAATTTGTTAACTACACTGTAGCGTTGTAGGTTCAGATAACCATTACGATGGTGAGATTGTCTTGTGCTAGTGGTGGGCGTGGCTTAAAGGCGTGTCGTGTGCACTACAAACGGAATGTGTCTGCAGCTATATGTGTCTCAGTTTATACGGAAGTTAGCGCCCTACAACAGTTGAAACAGCAACAGTACACATAAAAACTACCACCGCTCTGACCATCCAGCTTTGTTGATTTGAATGGGATTGTCCCCTTTACTCACTTTGTTTCTGTAGTTTAACTTTACTGCTGACCATTAACTTCAAGCTGAAAAACTTTGTCCTTTGAAACATATTTAACTCCTGTTTTGGACCGTCAGTGACATCAGCTGAAAACCTTTAGACTGTTGAATCATCGTGGACAACATGGCGAAGCTCAAACACGCTCCTCCTCCAGCTCCATATATGGTCGAGACAGGAAGTATCATTGGCTTACATTCCAGAAATGTTGACGTGAGAGAAAACTTCAAGACTCCGTTGTCCCGTTTCCAGTTCAAGTCTGTCAGGACGGAGAATTCCTCCAGATCAGGACGGTTGGCGTTAAGATACAGTTAGAATAAATGGATGGATTATAAATGATATAAAATATAAAAGTAACATTGTTGGACACAGAAGCGACAATGTGGCAACACTTGGTGCCATTTCTTCTTCAGGGCAAAGTGCTTTGATAAAAAAAAAGAGGTTATCCCTGTATAACGTCTATAAAATCCAATAGAAAAGATAGAAAAGGTCTGTGGTTGTTTCCCGCTCAGAGCAAAACTCATGTGGTCGATCCTCGCAGTCGCAGACGGCAGGACAGTCTGTCTGAACAGTGGAGGGTCCCGAAAAGCAGTTGAGCCGGAACTCATTTAAACCAGCAGGAGTCTGAAGGTGGAGGTGGTGGATTCAGCCCCTCCTATCCCCAAAGGCTCCGTCCACAGGTAATCCAGGTTTGTAAAAATGTTGCTGCCCATTTGCGGCTGCAGTCCAACATACCTGGACGTCTGACTCAAGCCAGGCGTGTAATGATTGACATGCAAGAACACCAGGTCTGATTCCTGTCCAAATCAGGCTGAAACAAACCATCATACATAGACGTGGCTTTAATTTGAGGACAGCTGCGTGTGCTGCCATCAGCCGCAATCAACCAGACTCAGCTGGATACCAGACGAGATGTAGCTGGTTCTTGGGCTCAAGAATTAAGTGGTGAATGATCTGCTGGTCTGTCAGCAGATCGGTCAATCAGTCCTTCAGTCAGTAGGTCAGTCAACACGTCTGTAAGTCTGTTTATAAGTCAGTCGGTAGATCATCAGGTGTGTGGGTCAGTGGTTGTGTCACAGGTGCAGAGTGATCTTTCCCTCCTTGTCGAGCTGATGGATGATCTCCGTTTCGAAGTCAGCGCTGTGCACGCCGGTCTTCCTAAAGGCTCCAGCGTAGCGGTTCTCCTCCCAGTAGTGATGCCAGTTCCCCTGCTGGTCAGCGCCGTAACCAAAGACAGACACCTGAACACAGACAGGAAGTGATGCATTGACATACTGCTGTAATGTCACAAGACGTACGTTTGAAAGAAATGTGTGAGGACCTCCTCTGCTACACTACTCTGGTGATGGTGAGGATATTTATCTTTCTGTCAGTTCTGTTGTCATGGTGATGATGCGGAGCAGAGAGCAGAGACTGGTTGGCAAACTTTCCTTATCCGAGGTGCATTCATGGGTATTAGGACAAAAATAATTTCACATCACAGTGATGTGAAAAACAGATGTGAATTTGATCGTTCAAATATCTCAGTGTCCCTGAATGCACCTTGTGATGTTTCCTCCACAGTCTTTCCTCTCTGTGGCATTATCACAACATATATTATGGTGACAACAAATGCTACGTTCAAATGGAAAGTGTGAGCTTGTATTTACGACGTGGGAAGTTGTGTACACGAAGTCGTGAACTCTGAGCTCTCAGAAAATTTCCTCTAATGAGGTTGTGAATATTTGGATGGGGGGTGTTCATATAGACTCTTCTTGTGAACACGGTAAAAACGACCCCATTTGAACGAAGCATTAAGTTTGTCTTGAAAAGTGACATTGTATTATGTGGATGTCAGAGATGACCACACAGGCTCCGCCCCCTCCTTCCTACCTGGTCACAGGTGTGCAGAGCGAAGATGATGGCCAGCATGCCAGTGGACGGATAGCGACCGTGACCCTCTGTCCAACGATCGTGAGCATACTTAAAGAACACTGGGTTCACCACCAAGACCTACAAACACACACACGGAGTTACCATGGTAACCATGTTTGATGTATTGAGGTTCATTGGCTCTCTGGCAGTTGTCACATATTTTGGAGTGAAGTGTTTTTATAAGCACCTGCAGTTTGATTTCATAAGTTTAAATAAATAATTTGAACTGACAGACGTGGACAAATCAAATTTAATGTGAACATGCTTTCCAATTTCATAATTTAGCTTTAGCTGTATGTAAGAGCAAATAAAGAAAGAATTGTAAAATAACAACTGCAATGAAGAATAAAGATATTTCCAGGTTATATAAACAAACTGTATGTGAACTTAAATTAGCTTTTTATGAACCTGCAGACTCATCTGTGCTATGAAGCTTTTATTTACTTGTGTAAAATGTCTTAAACACCCCAAAAAATAAACGTATCATACATTGATCAGATTTACAAATGACACCTTTAAATGAGTTGATGCAAACATTTAAAGCAGAACTGAAAAAAAAACTAAAACTGAACAGAAACTTAAAAGCAGAAGTAGAAACTTTCTAATGAAAAGAGAAAACAATGTAATTGATACTGAGCCAATAAGAACTGACCGCAGTAACAGCAGCAGACTGTAAACTGTGATGTGGAGCTTTTATTTTACCTTGTCTTTATCAGCCTGCACTCGCTCTTTCACCCTCATGTAGGTCCTGAACACACACACAGAAATAATTACTGGTCATAATATACTTCAGGTATTTCATATTGGAATATACAACATTTTTATGATTCTCTTTATCATTCCGCATGAATTAATGTTCATTTGTAACTTACACTTTGCACTGTCTGATGTTGGTAATCATGTTAATATGTTAAAATTCAACCTGAATGGTGAATATATAAACAGGTATTATAATTGGTATATATGACCATAACTATACTGTACAGATAAACAGACTCAGCATTTTTCTCAGGTCTGTTTCTGTACATGATAAATTTCAAGTTTTCAGTATGTAAATAAACATTTTAGGCTGTTAGGTATGTTTTTATTAATTGTATATTTACATTAGTAAACTGTCCAGATTAGTATTTTATGCAAAATACATGAAAATGTTTTTTCTATCTGATGTAAATTCATATAGTATATATTTATACATATTGATGTATATAAGTGTTGGTATAAATTTAAAATATTTGCTACATTATGAGGATATTTTCTCATGTTGTATTTTAGAATTTGCATAAAAAGAAAAGAAAAAGCAAACAAGGGTGTTTGCGCTCTTATTACAAGTCCAAAGAAAAACTCACATCAGGTGCGTAGGCAAAAAATATCAAGAAGAAAGCAGGAAAAGCTCGCACACTGATCAGAAAAATGGATTGTCCACTTCAGAGGTTGATGGATGTCAAGGTAGCATGTTTAATGGTCCATCAAAAATATATAACGTACTACCATAATGTGAAAAACACAAAGAAACAAAAGAAAACTGACCAGAAACGTTTTGGCTACACAGCCATCCTCAGTCTTTTGTTTCTTTTTGTTTTTCACATTATGGTAGCATGTTATATATTTTTGATGGACCATTAAACATGCTACCTTGACATCCATCAACCTCTGGAGTGGACAATCCATTTTTCTGATCAGTGTGCAAGCTTTTCCTGCTTTCTTTTTATTTTAGAATTTGACAGTTATATTAATGTTATGTTGCCCTGTCTGGTGTAAATGCTTAATACGTGTATATTTCAATTAACGATGTTTATATTGTTTACATTTAAAAATACAGGATATGTTCTTAATGTATGCTCTAATCTATGTGATATAATGTATAAAGAATATAATAATTCTATACAGTACATACTCATTATCTAGTAAGTACATTTTGTCTGATGTGTGGTGTAACTGTTTCATGTAACGTGTGTCTATTTCATGTATTTGCAACATTTTTAATATATTTTTGTGAATGTTTTTGGTTTTGAACAGACATGAAACATTATACCTTGTATTAATCTTTTAACTTGGTGTACCTGATGAACTTGTAGCTGAGTGTATTTCTCTTTTATATTTGCAATATTTTGTGTATTTCTGTATCGATATTTCTTACATTTTAATTTCGCCGGTGGACAGCGCACTGGTCAGCCACTCCAAATCTCTCAGTTTGAACGGCAGCAGGACAAGGCTGACGCCATGATCTATGTCCACCGCACTCTCTGGGTACAGGAAGTGATGTGTTGTCCGATTCCCAACGTCTTTCTCAAATCCTCGAGTCACTGCCTTGTTCATCCTGTGGAGGAGAAAGGTGCAGAAGATGAGGAGGAGGAGGGTGAAGAGGAGGGTAATACATGTGTGTGTATGTGTGGACACACATACCGGATAATGGAGTTGTGGGAATCAATCAGGTTGCCATTTCCTGACTGTCTTAAGTTGCCTGAGTTGCCGACCACAGCGCAACTACGACAATGAGTGGGGAGGGGCCGGAAGTCCACAGTGGGTGGGGAAACGACCTTGAACAACTCTGACGTCACTTTCTCCAGAGTCTGGTCATTACCGGAACGCTGAAGACTCTGAAGAAGAAGTGGAGAATATTACATTATTTTTTTTAAAACAAAATGATTCAAATGTTTTATGTCCATACTCTGCAACTTTATCTTCATAAAATGAATTAATTAAACACTTTCCAACATCTCAAAAGTTGTTCTTGCAGTTACAGTGTAACTACAGCATACAGTTCTGGTTGTTGTTGTTTTCTTTAAGCTCACACAAAATGTATACAGTATACTATGAATCAGTCTGATGATGTTAGCAGCCATTCCACCCTCCACCCTGCCTCTCTTTAATCTACTAATGGTTTCTGCAGCAGGACTTAATCTATAAATGCAGGAAAAACACTCAGTCATTTGTCTCTTTATCCAGACAGCTGACAGCATCTAAAAAGACAACTTTAAGACTTTCCATTTTTATTTTATGGAAATACATAAACGGTCCTGACTATTTACAAAAACACAATCTATAACTGTCATGCAGTATTTTATACACCCATCTTTGTTGGTCTAATGACACATTGTGTTCTGTGATTCAGCTGATTTAACAATTCTCAGTGTTGACACATCAATTCAATGCTGACACGTCACTTCCACAGAGCAGCCTGCATTCATTTACTGTATAGGAGCACACACTAGATTAACTTGAAACCACACTTAACTATGCAAGAGAGCAAAAAAAAAAAACCTATCAAAATCTTCCTTATCTGCAATTTAAAAAAATAAATAAATAGGTGCTTTCCTTAACTGTTAATGTAAAACATCAATATAGAAAAATGCGGTTTATTCATTGCTTATACTATACAACAATGTTAGTAAAAAAGAAGCCATTAAAAGTTGATGTTTTATGTCATGAAAAGAGTCGTGGTGTAGCATGTGGTCAAAAATGTCATAAAACAGTCATAGTATAGTGTGTCGTCCAAAATCATGAAAAAAGTAAAAGTATCGTTTGTCGTCCAAAATCATAAAAAAAAGTCATAGTATAGTATGTCGTCCAAAATCATGAAAAAAAGGTCATAGTATAGTATGTCATCTAAAATCATGAAAAAAGTCATAGTATAGTATGTCATCTAAAATCACGAAAAAAGTCATAGTATAATGTGTCGTCCAAAATCATGAAAAAAAAAGTCATAGTATCGTGTGTCGCCCAAAATCATGAAAAAAAAGTCATAGTATAGTATGTCGTCAAAAAATGCTATAAAAAAGTCACAGCATAGTATGTTGTCAAAAATGTCAGAAAACAGTCATAGTATAGTATGACTTCAAAAAATTCTATTAAGGTCAGAGTATAGTATAAGATAAAAAAGTCATAGTATAATATGACTTCAAAAATGTTATAAAACATTCATAGTATGTTATGCCATCAACATGTCATAAAAAAAAAAAAAAAGACATTCATCCTTACCAACCACCATTTGAGCGCTTCAGGGTCAAAGTTGTTGTTGGTGTCTCTGAGGACAGGCTGCTGTTTTGGGTCATATCGTTTGCTGAACCATTCTGACACCCCCAGGTCTGAAATACAGGACTTAGTACAACCACACGATCTGAAACAGGATGACACAGAGGAATAAGTCAGTGACACAACAGGGAATTATGGGATGCAGAGTATATGACCTCCTGTGCGGTGTTACCTCAGTTCAGGCTGGGACTCCTCTGCAGGCTCATCTTCGTCTTCTTCTTCAGGTTCGATGGGTCTGGGACTAGGGGTCCTAGGAGGGTCAGGGGTCGGATCAGCAGGAGGTGCCGATGGTTCGACCACTGCAAACACAAACAGACTGAGAATCAGAGAACACTGCATCATGGGAGCTCTGTTAACACTGCTATCATAAACTGTCAATATTAGTGCTGCAACCTTTAACACTGCTGCTAGTGCTATTACTATTATACGTGAAGCTACATTATAACTACTACTTCTAATACCACTAATACTGCCTCTGCTAATACAACTGCTGCTACAGTTGCTGCCACTACTACTAGTACCGATACTACTAATACTTCTACTACTACCGCCCCTTTGTGATGGTCCAACAAGCTGTCGGAGTAAGCATGGAGCCCACACTGTAACTAACTAACAGCCCCTGAAGAAATATGATCATATTTTTGTAAAAATGAGACAGTGATTGCAGAGAGAAGCAGACAGAGGGGTCTACAGTGTGTTTGAAGGATATATCCAGGATGTCAAACTGACTCAGCAGCAACAACAGGTTAAAAAGACAAAGATGGTTAAAAGCTAAAGCCGAACTATAGGCTACAGATCACAGTGTAAAAGTGAACCACCACATCACTGCTGATCGCCACACAAGACAATGAATATAAAGGGAAACTTTGCTGATATTGAACCAGCTGTATGGCATCACAGTGTGTGCAGATAAACTGTGTTTGGCTTCGCCCCTGTGCTGCTGCCAGCACTCAGACCTCCGCCACCGGTGGTATCATTAATACACAACGTGCCCCAGGCACAACATTTAGCTCCAAATCCACAAAACCAGCCTGAAAATGAAGGAAATCTGAGACGACTGCATCAGAGTCAATGGAGCACAGCTGTGTTGTTGTTGGACCCTGGTCTGAGCCGGCCCGATGCTACGTTATGATAAGCCGGTCTGCATCAAGAGGCGGGACTTAACAAAGGGTCAATTGATTGTGTTATTTCTACTACAACTGCTATTTTGTTTACAGAAGCAAAGCACAACACAATAAGCCTCATTTATTGAAAAACAATTTTAGCAAAACAGTATGGACAATCTGGACAATCTACTTTTAATACTAAGCCAAAAAGTCGCAGAAAAAGTTAAGTAACAGTCACGGCCATTTTCAGGCCATGTTTTGGCAATTTTCTGTCTTGATTAATAGAAAACACCTTCTGTCACACTTTTGTTTTCTGAAATTTTCTGAAAACTTAATGATGATGCCATCAGCTCCTCACCTGTCTCCCTGCTGGTGGGGGTGGACCGGCTGATGGGCAGAGCCAATGACAGAGGCAGGAAGTGTCTCCTCTGGATGCCCTGACTGGCGAGCATGAGGAAGAGAATGGCAGCGATCACCAGGGCAACGCACAGCTTCCTCCTCAACAACATGGCTGGATGGACAGTGAGTGGGTGGCAGGAGGAGGACGAAGGGTGTATTGTTGAGCTGTCAATCGAACGCTCAGCCCACTATGTCAGCATATTTGGATTGTGTCATCTGTTGTCATCTGGACATTTTGTTTCGTTCTGTCATCTCTTCACTCAGCTTCATCTTCATGAAGCCTGAACTTCCTGTTCTCTGCACCACGCTGCTTTCCGATTGGTAGAGACAGGTTCTATGGTCACACCTGGGTCAGACAGAAAGACACAGCTACATCAGCATCATCGGGAAATAACTTGATGAAAGAGTGGAAACTATGTTAGTTTGCGAAAAAATTAATAATTCTCTCTTTAATATACATTACAGAATTCTTAATGTGTTTAACTCCACAGTGTTGGACATCATGATCAGACGTCATGTTCTGACGCAGATTTCATGATATTAGCTGGAGACCTGGTAACTCAGTAATTCTGTACTTAGAATGCCTCCCCGTAATAGTCCACAACAAAATAATTAACCAACAAACAAATGATCTATAACAAAAAAATATCCATATCAAACAAACGAATAATGTTTAACTATACAAAAGAAAATGCATCTATCACAAACCAGGATCAGTAACAATGTAACAAAATAATTATCTATCAAAACCTGTTTATGTTTAAGAAAACATTAAACAAATTATCTATGACAAATTAATTATCCCTAAGAACAAATATACAAAAACTAATACTATTGATAACAAATTATCAATTACCAACTCTGTATAACAAAGTAATTATCCATAGCAAAAACTAGGTATAAGGAATTAATGATCTATGAACTGCTATGTTTAAAAAACACATTATCCAGAAAAAACTTTTTATAACATACTAATTATCCGTTAAAAAAACTATGTATTAAAGGAAATACATCAGATGGAAAAAATAACTTACTCCCTTAGACTTCAAAAAGACATATTTACTAAAAGGTGGAGCGCTGTCATGGGCATACTATGATAATGAGGAATGCCTGTATACATTTCAAATTGAATCTATGTCATTAATCTGATACTTTTTATTTATTTACTCAGTTTTATTTATAATTATTTTCTTTTTTTCTTCCCATTTTATTTATTTTTATTTATTCAATTATCTTTCCAATGTTTTCTACTATTACAGTCGTGGGTGCTTTTGTTGTGTCCCAATTGTCATTATGTTAGTACTACTGTATATTGAAAGTTTGTTTTGAGAAAACAGCAGATATGATGAATATGACTGTATGTATGATTATATGTGAAACTGAAATAAAAATTAAGTTCAGAAAAAAACTATGTATAATGAACGTATTCATCAGAACAAAGTTATTACCCATTGAGAAGTTATGACAATATTGTTTGCAAACAAATTATATATAAAAAACGAATTATCCATAACCAACTATTATAAACTAATTATCCATAACCAACTATTTATTACAAACTAATTATCCATAACAAACAATGTACAAAACAAATGTATAATCCATAACAGTTATTGTCCATATCAAAATATTTATAACAAAATATTTACAAAGAACAAATTATCCATGCAAACAAACTCCATGATAACAAACTATTAATAACAAATTATTTATTGATAACAAACAACAAAGTAATTATCATAACAACACTTTGATTGCAAACAATTTTCTCAGAACAAATTATCCCTAACAAACAATTAATAACAAATTATTTACTTATAATAAAACTATTTTTAACTAATCATCCATAACAAAATATATATAACAAATTTTTATCCAGTACTAACTATTTATACCAAGTTATTTATCATAAAAAACTATTATAATAAATATCTATTATGATAAACTATTTTTAACAAACTAATTATCCATAACAAAAACATGTTTCACAAACTAATTATCCATAATGACCTATGTACAACACACTAATTATCCCAAACAAACTATTAACAACAAATTATTTATCCATAATAAACTATTTTTACAAGTAATTATCCATAACAAAATATTTATTGCAAAATATTTATTCATAACAAACTATTTATAACAAACAAATTATCCCGAACAAACAATTAATAACAAATTATTTATCTCTAACAAACTATGTATAACAAACTGATTATCTGTAACAAACACTGTGCAGAGCAACAACACAGATGAAATCACCAAAGCTTCTCTTCACCAGCAGGAAATGACCAAAACCAAAGAACAACAACAACAATAAAGAATATGAAGCCTGTATTATAACCAGACATGTTTGTTGTTGTTGTTGATGATGATAGAAGAGATTTCCCTCTGAAGTAATGACATCATCTAAAACAACAACAACAACAACAACAACAACAACACAAACACACTGCCTTCTACCTTGAAAAACACAGGAAGAGGAAGAGAGGTCCAGCTTTTGATTTCTGCTGATGAATGGAGTCACCCTCTTCCTCCCTCTTCCTCCTCCTCCCACACCCCACCTCCCCTCTCCTCTCCTCCTGCAGGAATGTCTCCCTACAGACGCACTCGTTCTCTGAATACCAATCAGATCTGGACTGAGTTCAGCTTCTCCTGTTTCAGCTCGCACTCTCTTCCTGTATGCTTCAATGTCTCTCCCTCACTGTGTTTTTGTGAGTGTGTGTGTGTGTGTGTGTGTGTAGTCTGAATCACCTGACCTGTAAGTGTGTGTGTGTTTCTTCACTACTCTGTTGTGCAACAGACATGTATTATTTCATGATTGTGCTTCAACACACAGAAACACACACATTCAGTGCTAATAGCATTACTTTACGTGCTACTAGCAGCTCTAAAGCTCCTTTAAAACCTCATTACATTCATGTGATGGGAATTCTACATGTTCGGTTCAGATCTGAATAAACTTAAAGTCCCAACATAAATCTGACAAGGCTGGACCTGTAACATTTCTGTAACACTGCAAACAACTGAAGTGTGAACTGAGTGTGTTACATTAGCATAAAAGCTTCAGCAGGACAAGCCTCAATACACAGAAAGATTAAATACACATCATTTCCAGCCTGATTTGGTTGAGTGCGATGAATTTATCACTTAATTATATCTTGCGCTCAAAGAAATCCACACAGCAAACTGAGGAAAGTTAAATTTCAGGAGTTTGTGAGGAGTTAATTCTCCCTTTTGGGAAAACACCTAATCGCTTCCTTGCCAAGAGTTACATGAGAAAATCCAGGACACTCATGTATTTCGGATTAATAACAGCACTTCTAATAGTTTACTAACTAATATATTGTTTATCTTGAAAAGTTCACGGACCACTCACAAATTCATCCTGAGGGACGCACGAATGACCGAACAACAAACCGACACTGCCATCCATGGAGCAACAACACCAGTGCGTCTAAAAAGCTCAAAATATAAATGTTGTATTTTAATGCAGGTATTCATTTCTGCTTTCTTGGTGTGTTTTGACACCTGCTGTATCTCACACAGGGTTTAGAAATAGATGTATGTCGAAATGTTGGGCTTTTTTTATTTCAACACTATGCTGTTAAAGTATTAAGAAAGACACTAATCAAACAAACAAGTCCGTGCCTATTCCACGTCATTTAACCACACCTTCCTGCTCAGAGTCGAATCTACAACAGTTTGATTACATGCAGTTGTTTAAATGATCAGATTTTGCTCTAAAGTATCGCTGGATATTTTGAATTCACTTAGCATTTAAAACAAGATTCTCAAAACTCTCTATTGGCCATACAAAACTAGCAACAGTACTTTTATTTGTGCCTGTTATTTGAGGCTGTGTCACTGTTTGCAACTGGGGGAAACACTTAAATAAGCCAATTTCAAGTTGTTTAGGCGTGGGGTTGCAATGGTATGATATTTGCATGGTATGATAAGATAGGAGTGTGGGAAATAATCGATTGCTAGATGCATCATGATGCGGACATAAATGATTCTGCATCAAATCACATGTTGATAATCAATTATCTAATGGTTATTAATAACATAAACAAACAAGACCAGCTGACAGACACACACTGCAGCATTAGGCAACTTAAACCAACTCTATGGTAAAGAAAATAACTCTATGCTCAGTCTGTTTGACCTCAAAAACCCTGCCCCAGGGCCGCTCAGTGTGTTTCCCGCAGCTGCTGCTGGAGACATGATGTAAACAAAACAGCTCAGGTGTACGTCGCCTCCCCCTGATTTTGTTATTCCCATACAGACAGGAGACTGTGCAGTGCTTTCAAATCAACTAACACAGTTAACTTTTTAAAGTAAAAAGGCTGCAGACCACTTACTATTTAATAGTAAGAAGTACTTTCATACTATTTCCCGTGAAATTTATGTAAGTATGTGATCACTGGACACTACGCCAGCATAAATATCCCAGAAAAGATTAGTGATTGATACAATCTGACTGGATTAAAAGCTTGGGTACTGAAGCATTTTGGTGACAAGGCTGAAGGGAAAAGGGACTTGTACAAGAGCCAGATGGTATGCAAGTAAATTCCTTTGTTAATTTAGTTATGGCTCTTACAAATACAGTATGCTATGTTTTAAAAGTAGCAAGTAGTCACACAGTGAGAAAATCAAAAATCATGTATCATGTACCGTAATCAAACATTCTGATGCATTGATAATGATGGTGCCCAGGGATTCCCACCACTACAATAAGAAAATATCAGTTTCACAGTATGCTGTATTGCACATTTATTATTATTAGTTACACTGGACCTCAAATGAAAAACATCTTTTTTTAAATGGAGGTATTTGAAACAAGTCTGACAGGCAGACGAGAAGGAAAGGACGCGTGCGCACACTTGAGATTCTCCGACTAGTAGCTTTTTTTAATATTGTTGATAAGCAAATGTTCATGGCATGATGACCAATTATTCTCATACCACAGTATACAGTGTAAGCAGATCACCGCTTCAGCCTTGCTTCTTCTTTGACATGAGATTTTCTTTGTGTCAGATCAGTCTGAGAGCATTTCAGCTTCAACAGCGACAGAAGAGGTATATGAGGTATATGAAATACTAACATATCACGTTACCACAGGGCACAAATATCCAGCTGACAGTTATCAGAGCACGCTGTAGCTGCTTCCATAACATTCATTCAAATTATCAATTATGTGAGAGATGCCTCTGTCTGAAAGGCAATAATACTTACAGAGAGATGAAGACAAATATGTCACATTTTTCCTTCCTGAAAAACTAGCTCAACACTACTGTACCCACCCAAGAAATACTTCCTCACCCCTACAACCACTTTGACTGTGACTCTGGAGAACAAGACAGGAGGAGGCAAGTCAGGACAGATACTGATTAACGTATCAACATACACACATTTGTTCATGATATTCGTATCCTCCCCGGGCAGGAAAGGGCTGCACTCTAATGAGAAAAGGCTGGGAAACATCCTGATAGGAAGCTCCGCTCCTGTATTAGCATATGTATTAGCATGTTAGCACAGAGATCAACTGCATGCCATGTTGACTGTGTAAACCTGCCCTGGTACAAAGGGCTTTGACAAAGTTCAGAACAAAGTGATCAGCTGGATGTTTGGTGTGGATCTGAAAGTGCACACAGCAAGCAGTGACTCATGGATCAATATCTCTGTTAAAAATTAATTATTGGATTGATTAATAGGTGGTGAAGAGGGAGGGGTTCTCTGAGGCAGTCAAATAACTCCTCACAGTCATGTTCAGTTCCTCTCCAGCCTTTTTCAGACTTCACAATACACAACACTGTGGCTCCATCAAGCTGTTTCAGTGACAGACGTGACTTTTAAATGTCAAATGTTAGTTTTATTCGGACATGATATGATTAGAATCATCTATCCAGAAGCCCCCAGGTCGGCTCACACTTTTGGTTTTAGCTGTGTCACTGTCCACAGAGCAGTGCAGAATAAACGGTAGCTGTCGTCTAAAATCATCAAAACTAACTGTGATTGTAACAGAGGGGAGAGCAATACAGAGCAGAGAAAGAAAGAGCAACAGTAGCACTGAGAATCAATAAAAGCACAAAATATCTGTGGAAAGCCTGACCCACAAGCACATGACAAATTAAAGAGCTGGAGTCACCTCCAGAGTCAAAGTCGACTCTGAATGTCCTGATTCTTGTACAGCCACAGACATGAGACACTTGTATTTAGTCTCATGTTGCATCTGCAGCATGTTGCTCATTATTTATGTATTCATTCATGGAGGTGGCTCGAATGAAAGTTGGAAATATGAAGGAGGGAGACGGCTGGTCTGATTAATATGGTCATTGTGTGAGGGTTAAATCGGCTTATTTAGTGTTTTCTGTTTATTCAAATCATTTTTTTTTTTGAGCATAAGAGATGATTCGGGTTGCAACAATATTTTTACACCTCACTGTCTCAGAAAACGATTTCACAGTATCATGGTACTGTATTAAAGACCTATGTAATGTAATTACAGCAACTTGTTACCCCCAACACTGATCATTAAACCATCCATACATTTCCTAAGTTTCTGAGAAAAGGCTAATTATAGGAAAACTCTGAAATGAGACATTACAGCGAGGAGAATCACTAAACACATGGTGACTCATTCAGACTGACTACCAACGTGAATTAAACCCACAACACTGTTAATCTGAACGGAGCAAGACAGACACAGTTTACAGGACAGTGCAGGGTTAATGACTATCAGCTAAGTCACAGTGTTGGTATGTTATTTTAGGGTTTGGGGGGGGGGGGGGGGGGGATGACAGGGTTAAAGGTCACATGGTTTCCTGTACAGAGAAACCAATGTAAGAGCACTCCTTGCCATCTCCCTCTCTCTGCTTCTGTGACCTCTGACCTCTGTGTTGACACCAGAATGGGAACCAGCTGCTGTGCTGATGGGAGTGCAGCAACGAGCCGGGAAATAACGGTACCACAGAAGAAGAATGGTGTCAGTTCTCACACAGACAAATTGCCAAACGGATGATGATTAAGACTTTCTTAGTTTGTTCTGTTAACACGGTTTGAAGAGAAGATGGTAAGACTCTATCAAGGGTGTACCAGGGAATTCAGAAATCACAGGTATGACTTTCAATATCATCAAATATACAGACACTCTTATTTCTATTAAACTGATATATACATGCTGTATTATTGAGGTGATGTATTGTAGTGCACAGTACGTGTCATCAATGGTAAGTCTCTACTGGTGGAAGAGGCAGCTGAGCAGAGAAAGATAATGACTCTGAGTGGTGGGGATATTTGTTACAGGACTAGTTAAAACAAAGCCTCTGACTCTTTTTGGGAGTATCCTAGGTTTAGTCATGATGATTAAGGTGATCCACCCAACAGAAACAAAGGTGTGTGCACTATTTGCCTCAAGAAATTTGTAAATTAAGAAGGTGACACATCAAACCTCCAGTCACACCTAAAAAAAAGAAGAAAAGTATTGCTCTGATAAAGTCATATCCAACCTGTATGACAAGGTCTGGGAAGAAGTGAAAGTGCTTCTGTTTGAGGCAACCGACACGAGGTCAGAGAAGGACATGACCCCCTGCATGTCTTTGACAACACACTTCAACACATTAGAAAAAGACAAAACAAAAACATACAGCCGAGGAACCTGAGTATGTCGATTCATTACAGACGCTTTCTTCCACAACTGGCCACAAATGAGGGAGCTCAAAAAGAAGCAGCAGGGATTGGGACTACCAGAGTATAGTCTCACAACACTACACTTGGCTAATCACTATTCAGTCCAAATAATAGACCTGTCCCTTGCTTCGGTTAATAAGGCTACATCTCCAATTAGTTCATAATTAAAGCTTACATGGTTGCGTCTAGGTTTTATTTTTAGGTCATTACTTGCCTTATTCATACAGGAATCTAATAGGCTATTAAATTATTGAACACATTTGATTAAAATAAATGTTAAATTTTGTCCTCAATAAGGGACACTTCAACTTCTGTGATTAAAATCCTTAAATGAATTAAATTATTATTGTTATCATAACATTTATGAGATTATTATGATTATCAACATTATTAGGGTATTCTTATTATTTAAGGCTATTATTAGAGCCTAATTGTTATATCTTAATGTGTAGGACTGACCTACTTGCTGGGTTTCCAGAAAACAGGTGATCAATACTGTCATTTAACAGACTCGAGCCATTCGACAGACGCTGGCTAATGACAGAGAGGTATCAATCTCCCTGACATGGCAAGACCTTGATGTCTTTAAAACAGTAAATGACGGACTGAAACCAGCAAGCAGCTTCAAACATGAGCTGTCGGGTGATGCGACCAGCTCATCCATCCTCCCCATTCTCCAACACTTAATGGACATTCTGGCCCCATCAGAAAGTGATGTGCACTTCACGTCTCCACTGAAGTTGGGGATGTTGCCTAAACTGGAATATATGCCAATGACTCTGCACCTCTGTAGACCCCTGTTAGTGTAACCTATTACCATGTGTGTTGGTATCTGCTGCAGCAAAGAGTGTCATTGGGTCCTCATTAGGGTTGTCATGAGAACCGATACTTCGGTACCAAGTCGATGCCAACACGCAAAAAATTAGTCAGTACCTGTTTTTGTCGGTACCGCAAGTACCGGATACAACTTTACCCTCAGCGGGCCTTGTCAATTGAGTGCGGAAGAAGAACGCCTGTTCTCCATCGTCTTTGCTAGAAACAATGGCTTCTACAAGTGCTAGAGCTTAGATTGGGCCCAACAAAAATCCAGCCCGACCCCGCCCGAGCCCGTGCATGTTCTGTCCGCACTGTAATTATGAGCCCGAGCCCGGTTTAAACCTGACTGTTTTTTTAAGGATACGAACGTGGACATTGAAGGCTGACTCTTGTCTTTCTTTCCATGGCAAGCCTTCGTCATGTGCCTCTTAAGTGTCGAGGTGCCCGTCTTTTTGCTGTCATATACCAGCATCGCGCTGCACTTGGTACACTCGATGAAGCCAACACACACGTTGTCACCATCGACAACTCACATGTGTGCGGCCAGTGGCGCCATCAGGGAGCGGAGTAATTATAAACTCGCAAAAACCAGTGTGCAAACGGTGCCTCGTAAGTTTCCAGACCAAAGGAGGAAACACTTCAAACCTGGCTAAACACTTAAAAGACAGACACCCTGACTTTTTTTAAGAATTCAAGGTGAGTGAGTTTCAATTTCTGATTTTTGATATTTATCATGGTATCGAATGAGTATCCAGAATCGTGGAAATTCACTGGTACTGGTATCGACTACTGAAATTCTGGTATTGTGACAAGCCTAGTCCTCATCCAAGAGTCTATGAAAGACGAACGCTTATTTCCTGTCTATAGGACGCTATCGCTATTCCTTATTCTATGGGCCAGAAATATTCAAACCCAGCAGGACAAACAGCACCGCAGGTCAGACAATGACATATATGCTACAATGACTTCTATCAACAGCCACTTTAACCTTTTATTTTGTACATAAATACCATCATAAACATATACCCTGGTATATGAAAAAGAGACTCAATGTCTTTTAGTCACAAGTTATTTGGCTGGTCACATATGAAGAAAAAAATTTAAACAAGCTGCTTCAATTTTACGTTCCTCAAAACTACAGCTTTCACAAAACACTTTGTAGCCGAGCAGGTGTTATGATCAATCAGTAAAAACAGCATCAGTACCTAACTCTCTCTAGGGAGTCGTCGTTCTCCTTAAAGTCAGATTTAGGATGAACATAAATAACTTACTGGACAAATGTCAATGGATCTTGTGATAAATACAGGTCCTGATGTTGATACCTTGTGGGGTGAACATGTAAAGGGTTTTAACGAGCCGTGGAAACACAGAAATAACATACAGTACAGTCAAACATGTCTTAGAAAAAAACGAAGTAAATAGATAAACAACAGACTGACCAATTTCCTCTGCCATGAAACACTGTCGAACACAACAAACTAAAATATGTTGAAATCAAGTTAAATGTTAGACGGTGGTAACTGGAGAACTGCAGAGATTAAACTGTAAAAACAATGACTGTAAGAACAAAATGTGGTGAAAACATAACACAAAGTTGTTGAATTTCAGGCAGAGTGTGAAAGTGGTCATCTGTCTTACTGTGCACCTGCTGTGGGTAAAGACTAATCCAGGTTGACTAATCCAGGTTGCAGGTGAAGGTAAATAAGTGGACAGCCACATCTGTTGTAACCCAGTGTAATAAGTAGCCACGTAAGTCCAGCTTTAACTAATAAACATGCCAAACAGATTGTAAAGAAGCTACTGTATGCTGACACAAACATTATACGGTGTGTTTTAATGAGCATGTACAAAAACCTCTGTGCATCTGTATATCACCAAAACCACCTTTCTGTTCTGGCCTTTTATCAGCGGAACCAACAACAGGTTATGGTTTATGTGATCTCATGTCATGACATAGATATTGATATGAATAGGTATTTTGTTAAATAGTAAATGCCATGTAAATTTATTATTTTTATTATTTATTAAGAAATTTTTTAAGAATAAAACAGGCAGAGAATTGCCTGGGTTAACAAGGAAAGTCTTAGTTTGGTGAAAGAGAGAAACATGAATTCAGAGGGTGTACGGAAAAAGCTAAGACTGAAAAAACTAAGAGTGATTGCAGAATGTAGTGAACTCACTAGTCGAGGTGTACCCTGGAAATCCAGAGTTCTCGCTAGAGCACAGTTTGAATTTGCTCAGCGAGTCACTCTGGCAATCAGTAATGATGCTCATTACCCTTGCCCTTGGAGCCGAGCTGCACCGATCACATCGGTGTATCTGATATAGGCGGGCCAGAGGCGAGCTAAACAGATGACGACAGCGCTGCGACGATGAAGTCCAGAATCAGTCTGTAAACACTGCAAGATGGCTACGGATGAACACCAGTTGTTTGAAACAGCTTTGGCCGCTACAATGAATGAGTTAGACTTTTTCTCTAAAAGAGGAACAGAAGACGGTGCTCGAATCTTTCCTTTGCAAGACGGACGTTTTTGCTGTTTTGCCGACCGGATACGGCAAGAGTCTAATCTACCAGTTAGCTCCGCTGGTAGCGCTTTGGATACGTCACCCCGTGTATTGTTCTGATTGGTCGTAGTGTTATCCAATTGCGTGCAGTGATATTTTCAAATGCATGCTTGGTGCCACCCCTCAAGTTGGGCCATTTGCATTACTCATGGCCAGACCCTAAATCTTTCTAGATTTGGGTCTGGATTTCCAGGCTAGTCGGGGTGGGGTAGGCAGCACAGCATGCACACAAATACTGTCACACATCGTATACCCAGGTGAAATTACAGAATGTAAAGGTATGAAAAAACTGATACTACCAAAACCAAAGTACTTTATCACCAGGTGATTAATTAACGAGGGAACATGAATGTCTGTACAAACTTTTATGACAATCCATCAAATACTCAAGGGAGAAATTCCATCCAGCCATCCACCTACATTCCCAGTCAGGTCAAGTAAATTTAATTATACAGCCCATTTTCACAAATCACAAATTTGCCTCAAGGGGATTTACAATCTGTACGGCATACTGGAGGTGGGAATCATCAGAAACCTCACAATACAATATTATCACCATACTTAAAGCTACTCTTACCTTTCTTGCATTTCACACAGCACTTAGAAAAAATTTTAACATCCACAACTCCCGCCTCCCTCCAAAGTGCCATCCCCCTCCTCCTGCAACTCCACCTCCCTCCAAAGGCCTACTCCCCCCTCCTCCATTACGTCCTCATTATGTCTATGATAGACGTAGACGTTGGCAAGGCAAGGTTAGATACACGGAAGAGGCGAGGGAAGAGATGTTACGCAAGTGGTTACGTCAGTTGGAGGCCTCCACGTGGAGAAGATAGACAGGACGCTCGGCCAATCATTGCATTCGGTCCAAGTTTTCTTAGAACCATATGAGAATGGTACAATTCTGAGTTTTGATCTCTGATGGAATTCACTTACATTTTAGTGTGCCATCAGCTTATTAATAGCATTTAAACCTAAAAGAAAAGCGTAAAATTTCCAGAAAGGTAAGTGTTGCTTTAAGTCACGATACAATATCATTGTGATTTTAAACATGTTGCAATATGCTGAGTATTGTGATAACATATATTGTGATATATTACCGTTTTTCAACTGTAAATTGTGTCCCAAAAGGAAAACTTGACCCAAAATCTGTTTTATCTAATAAGATAAAAAAGTTTCCGGTTTGCCTTTGTCACTTGAATCATTTTTATGACTGACTATTTTTAAGACTGAAAAAGCAGTTGATTTTATTATTCTAGTAGGCAGCCAAAAGTTCAATTTGTACTTGTATTATTAATAATTTATATTGTACAAAAATCATTACTTGGTGTCCATGTATCAATATAATATTGCCACACAAAGATATCGAGATACCATACTGTAACGATTCTGTCCCCTGCTCCTACAGCATTTAAGCATTTTTCTTTACTTCCCTTGTGATTAATAAAGTACCTACCTACCTATCTACAACACACTCCATTCAGATAAGGAAAAACTCCCCCCTGTGAAAAACTTCACTGGAGAAAAAATGGAAGAAATGCTAGTGTAACTACATATCCATTATTGCCATTAATCAGTCCTGCTCAAGCGGTTATCTCTGGGGCTGAAACATAAAGCAAATGCAGAAGTCAAAGAGCCAAAAGCCAAAAACTGCAACGCTTGGAACAGCCACTTGAGGCTGGCTCCCGAAGTGAGTCAATCCCCATAGACCCCCTTGTTAACATGCACAACTTTACAGCAGAAATAAATATGCTTACAGTCTGGTACAATTAATGGTTTTGGTCTTTATAGCTAATTTCAACATTCATGACATCTGTACGGAGGCGTGGCCGCTTTGAGTAACAGGCTGTCTGCTGATCGTGTTCTCAGCTTGGGTAGATCCACCCCTCGCTCATCTAGAGCTCCACCTTCTTGTCCAAATAGTCATCTCTGTCTCAAAAAAACAACCAAGATGGCAATGGCCAAAATGTCGAACTCAAGGCTTCATACCAGATGCCCACAAACCAGTGGGTGATGTCACGGTGGCTACGTCCATTAATTATACAGTCTATGGTCCTGCTCATTGATTATCCACAGTGATTTGATACAAGAGGTATTAAAGAGAGAGAACTTGGTCTGAAGGATATGACCTAATATCTGAATTTGAAAAAACTGGGACATTAAGTGCAACATCATGCAAATAATCATGAGCATTCTGTATCAACGTATATCTGTATGTAACCCACCTAGACTGATCCCTACCGTTAACCTGTTGATATTTTTTGACCTGTGTTGACCCAACCTGGCATTTTGGCATTGTGTATATTGTAATTATGTTAAGATATGCACCTTATTTGCACCCTACCATGGAGTTTCATACTGTACTCTTTATATTTGCCTTTTCCTATACTGTATTGCAAGCAATTTCCCCTGGGACAAAAGTTTTATCTTAAATTCATATCATCCTTTTCCTGAGCCCTGTCCAACAATGACTCAAGCCTCTGCTTCTGTTCAGGAGGACTTCAGGTTAAATACTCAGTTCTGCATGAATGTTTTAGTTTCCATGAAGACGGCAGAAACCAGACATTGTTATTTCTGTCAAGTGTCACTGACCAGGAGCCGGATGGAAAATGTGTCGAGCTGAAGCTTCAAGTGGAGCTGGGAAAGGTTTGAAAAGACCAGAGGAAAAAAGTTACACACACATTCCCACATATACACACACACACGCTTTTAAATAGTCACTTAAGTAACAGCTTCAAAAACATAACTGCTCAGACACATGCTCACTTCCTGTTAAAATACTGATTCATGGTCAGTCAGACTTTGTCATTCTGTCTTAGACTCTGTAACCTCATATTATAAATCCGTGCTGCTTTATGTGTGCTCTCTGTATAGTTTATTGTCCTCGTAGTCCGGCTGTCTACTTTGTAAAGACGACACCTATTTCCTGTCCGAGAGCTCCCTGCTCTGTTATTCTTCCTGACGTTTCTCCTTTCTTCCTATTGACAGTTTCCTTTCGTGGACTTTTTCACTCCCATGAATCGAGGCTCTAAAAGTGTCATATGATCTCAGAGGAATCTGCGATTGTGAGCTGCAGAAATAAAACTGACTCGAGTCTCTTAACAATCTGTCTCTGTAGTTCAGATTTAGAATCAGGCCTCTATAATTACATCTGTCCAAATACAGAGGAGGAGGTTTGCCTCGCAGACCACACAGCCCGTCTCTCTATCTATAATTACATTATGTATCCTGTTTCAGTTGTCACATCAACCTAAATATCGTAAACACACACGCCAACACATCACATCAAGCACTACAAAACTACCATCAACATTACCACACACACTCACACAGAGGTAATGGAAGAATATTACAGACACACAACAGAAGATAAAAAGTAAATCACTAAAAACAAGAAAGATTTCTACATAAATACTAAAGAAAAGTCATAAAATGTTCACCATAAAGCAGAGCAGCTCTTTACTGGAACACTAGAAACTAAATGGGTGGATAAAATAAGCTAAAATATATGTCTGTTAGAAATTATACAATAAAACTGTAAGAATACAACAAAAAATGAAAACAGGGTCAACAAGTTCAGAACAGACCCAGCAGAGATACATTAGAATACACAGGAGTACTACCAGAGATAACAGTGAAGTACAATAGAGTCAAAATGTTCCAGAAACATAGGAGTGTGTAATACAGTTACCTAAAAATAGACCAACTAGATTGTCTGGTTACAGACAATGGGCCCTATTTAAACCAGCTCTAGCACACTGTCTACAGTGCATGACAAAAATGCATTCAGGGTGTGTCCAGCTCCACTTTTGCTAGTTACACGGCACATAATCAGGGCACAAAGTAAAGCACAAGGGGCAAAGGGGTTGTATAAAGTCCCTTAATTAATCATGGGTGTGTTTTGGGCGCAACAAAAATTCAACTAGAGTGTCATCTCCCATTCCCTTTTAAGGCAGGTGAGCCTGCAGCTGGCGCTCTGTGATTTATATGGTGGATTCGCAACTCTGCCCTTGTCTCTGCTATGTTCATATTTCAGAGAATGTAATGAATATTTTCCCTTACTAATGATGTGTTATTTAACCTGCTATGATGGTGCAGTGCCATTGAGACTGCGGGCCACTGGCTCTCCAACTTATTTACTGAATTTGTCTTTTTTATATGAACTTGCATAATGTAGTGTTAGTGTTTTTTATACATATATTGTATTTATTATATCATATTTTTGTACATAGATGATTGTCTGTTTTTATGTGGTACGCTATGTACCTTTCCCTGTGTCCTTAATAAAGTCATTGTTATCATTAACCCACCTGCAGCCTGTCCTGTACCATGTCCCTGTGTGTATAACAAGCAGATAATATAAAAATAAAACAATAAAATGAAGACAGACATCTGTGAGAAGCTACACTAAAGTAGACCAACAATAAAAAACACTATCAGCTATCAGCAAAGGAAATATATCTGATAAACACTATAAAAGATAATATCATATATGGTGGGGTACAGTAAAGTCACTGTGAACTAGTGGTCAGTTTCAGTTTTTTATTATATAAATTATTAATATTAGAAATAAAAATAGAAAAAGAAAGAACTTTATTTAAGTTAATCACAAATTAATCACAATACATTTTATCACAATATTAAGCATATCACAACATGTTTAAAATTGCAATAACATTGTATCGTGACTTGAATATTGTGATAATATCGTATCATGGATCCTTTGGTGATTGCCAACCCTTGAAGATACTGCGGCATTCTGATCAATGGTCAATGGCAGGTAACTTTCTCCTGCCTCAAAATACCAATACCCAACAATGCCCCAAATAACACCTAATTTTAAGACCTACATGCCCCATGGGTGCACAGATGGGCTCTACTTACACAACATGGGTGCTGGCTGCATTGTTGTGATGACGTTTGTCATTTTTCAAGCAAACTGATCCGATTTCAGCCTCACCAGTGTGAGTCTATGTGTTTTATATCATTATCAGTTTAATATCTTTGAGTTTTTGGACTGTCTGTCGCACAAAGCAAGACATTTGAGGACATCACCTTTGACTGTGATGGAGATTTCCCTACTTTTTATACTATACAACGTGACAAAACAATGATTTCCAGATTAAGTGATAATGAACATAATTGTTAGGTGCAGCCCTACAACAGAGAGACTGTATATCAGAAGCACACTGAGTCATCACAATAAGGTTTAGCAGCTAAAGAATATTACAATAGCACTGTGAGAGATGATAATACAGTAGAGCAAAGTCAGACCCAACTGAAAACCACTATTAAACACTATCAAAGGAGCTGTATGTGATCATATATAAACCCTATAAGAATATATACATAGCATTGAACTGTTTATAAATACAGCAATGTGTCTGTTTTTGATTAATCCAGCAAAGTAAATACATTCACATCTGATGCAGAAACATCCAACACTACCATCAATTAGTCCTCATCACTAATTCAACACACTGCCCGCAATGGTACATACAGAAACATAAAAGGAAAGGACTGTACAAACTGTGCAGAAAAATGCTGTTTTCAAATTTTAATTAAGGTGTATGTTGCTGCTATTTAAATATTCTAGAAATACTGCAGTATGTAAGTATAATTCAGTCGAGTACACTACAGTCAGCAAAGAGCAGCTGAGCGGCACAGACAAACCGTAGGATGTAGACCTACAATAAGAAAACTACAGACTACCAGCTAACTATGGCTTATTACAGTAATGGCCTACTATTACAGATAATAATACAGTACAGTAGCATAAAGTCATAATATACCAACTGAGTACTACAGACGTACTTTTATAGACATACTGAAACTATTCTTGTGGTTAAGTCTAAGAGACTGAATTACAGTAAGATGCAATAAAACCAACACAGACAGCTGCTGAGTTATAATGGAAATACTGTCTAATTAGGACCTACAATAACATGACTACAGGCTACAATGGAATTTAAAAATGTTAAACCCAGTAACCTTAAAACAGACTGCACAAAATATTACTGGAATACTATACAGGATATGATTCTATACAAAGATAAGACCATAAGATTATAATATTATAAGATTACAGCCAAGAACATTAACGTCACACAGACTAAACCGAGTACCTTTCATACATTACATTAATTAAATACCGCAGTAAAGAACATTAACGTCACACAGACAAACCGAGCACCTCTGATACAACAGAATATTATTTAAATACTACAAGACAACAGGAAAGTAAGGTTAAACTGAGTGCAACAGGCAAAATCAAAAATATCAAGGGAATACTAAACAAATTATAGAAATACTGTAAGTATTTATTACCTCTGCTCTGTTTGTTGTGCAGCTGTAATGCTAAATTGCACCTTTCTGGGGATCAATAAAGTTTAAACTGATCTGTAAATCAATACAGTTGTTTTTGTAGGTAACATGAAGGCAATTAAATCACAAAAAATACAATAAAATCAAAAGAGTGCAGCTGTTAGCACAAAACAATGAAGTATAAAAAGAGAATACTAAATATCTAATATCATAGGAATATTATAGGAATACCTTAAGATATGATCACAGTAGAATTCAGTAAAGTAAGTATGTACAAAGTAGACTAACTACATGTTTCAAAGACACTTTATAAAATTATAGTGACACTACAGAAACAGCTGGCTGACCAACTGATATTATAGGAGTATCAAAATACACTTCAGTATAATTAGGTCAGCACAGAGCAGCTGAGCGCAATAACCAGGAAAAAAATACATATGGTATATTTTAGAAATGTCTGTAAGGACTTGTTCTGTTTCTTGTGCTGCTGTCAAACTAAATTACCTCCTGAAGATCAATAGTTTGATCTTATCTTAAGTGTGTCTGTAGGAAAGTATCTCAGGAAACTGTGGATGTTAGAATGAAGGAGGCCGACAACAAGATAACTACAGGCCTCTGAAAGACGAATATTACAGGGATATTATGAGAGATAATAATACAGCAGAGTCTAAATAGACCAAACTGTGAACTGTGTGGTTTTATATAAGCACTGTGAGAATGTTAAATACTGAAGTGATGTACATTTAGGTCACAAAGAATAGAGTACCTCCGACACATAAGAATATTATAGAAATACTTTAGGAGACAACAATGCAGTGACGTACAGTAGCCTAGGTAAAGGTCAAAAACCTGATTCAAAATGAGATGAAACTTTTCTATGGATGTCAATTTGACAAAAGCCAAAATGTGGCCGAGAACAGACGATAACGCTTCTTGGATGATTCCTGTTATGCCTTTTGCTCTTAAAAAAACACTTAACTTCTGGAAAGCAAAGGAAGGAAAGCCTTTTTCTCTATGCTTTTTCTACGTGACTTTGTGCAGGACTATCGGCCCCCATCAGCCGGTTAAGAGGAGCGAGGACTCATTAGTTATGACAATATAAAACAGTCAACAAAACAGGTTTTCCAACCACTGTGAATCACCGCAGCCACAAGAGCTCCTTGGGCATATAGTCATAAATGTGCACCCAATCTATTAGGTTGAGTGGTCCAGTAGTTTGCTAGATTAGCTGCAAACAGACAGACACACACACTCACACATACATACATAACCAAACGCATGGTCTCCTTCAGGTTTATGCCTGGGCGGAGATAACAACTGACTGACTAAGCACAGTAATATTTTTATGAGATGATAACTAGGGATGTCACGATTACTTGATTTCACTATTAACCGCGATTTTAAACGCCGCGGTTAATTATTCGTAAAGATTCCTCAACACCGTCACTCTCCTAAGATTATGCCGGGATGCGGAACCATATACAGTAGGCAGGTCAGAACGAAAACAAAGTTACACAAGCAGTACAGCTGAATAGGCGTCTCGGAGTGATGAAGTATGGATGAAGACTTATTTCCCCCCAAAAAATGGATAAAGTCAGCCGTGTGGGATCATTTTGGCTATTGCAAAATGACCAAGGGGATAAAGTCAGCCGTGTGGGATCATTTTGGCTATTGCAAAATGACCAAGGGGTCATTGTTGATGACGGCTTTCCAGTTTGTAAAACATGCCGCAAAAAAGTCGCGGCCAAAGGATCAAACACGAGCAACATGATACAACACCTGCGGGACAACCACCCGGCTTTACATGCACAAGTAAAGGTAAATGCACAATAACTGGGTTAAAATACGTCAATCTCAATTCATCTAATGTAACATTGAATTAAAAATTATATGTTAGCGTGTCATTTGCAATTAATGGTGTAGTGGTATAATACGAGTTGGGCTTGCAGTGCAACGTGACAAGCTAAGGCACGTTTTTGATGGATAGTTTTGCAGTTTGTGTGCACACAGCGTGAGGTCAAATCATTTTTTTTTAGTCGTCAGACTGTTTCAGTCAGTGTGCAATGGAAGTTTTTTAGTCGTCAGACTGTTTCAGTCAGTGTGCAATGGAAGATATACGTAATGTCTTCTCAAGGTCCTCAGTCAGTGAACATTTAGTATTAGTATTACCTCCTTTTGTTTCCTCCCATCTGTGTTGAGTAAATGTTGGACTTGTCCTTCCAGCACTATGTCTGTTTCATTTATTATTAACACTGCACGAGATATGCTCTCAATTTATTTGTGTAATTGTAATTTAAAGACAACAAAAAGACACGCACATCCTAGAAAAAACTTGGACTAGGTGCTGGACCTCCTGCTGTGGATGTTTAACACAGAGGTGATTTTTGTTTAATTCCAATGGGATTATTGTCATTAAATCTTGTACTTTTCAGTTACTTTTCTTTGTTGCTATATTTTTGTTATGTTGGCATGGAAATAAATGAAACTTAAAGATCTATAAGGAGTGTTCATGTGATTTTACACATTTATAGTGTGAAATTAATTAATGCATAATAATCGTGATAATCGTAAAAGCGTGATTATTTCTCTGACAATAATCGTACCAAGAAAATCTATAATCGTGACATCCCTAATGATAACACAGTCTAGTATTGAATTGAATTGTTTATTGATCCACAATCAGCTATCTCGTACACAGACGAGTGCTGTTCTTCCTGTGGTCAAAATTACAGTATAATACAGTAAAAAAGATTTGAGCAACAAACACATTATATGATCTGAGCAACAGACACATTACAGACGCATTATAAAAGTACTTCTATGGCTAAAAAGGTGAGTAAAGGACAATAACATCAAGACAGATATCTAAGAGAAGCTATACTTAAGTAGACCTACAGTAAATGAAATATAGGCTGCCAGCAAATGAACTGTATAAGGCAGTGGTTATCAAACTTTGGTGATCAAGGCACACCAAAGGGCAAGCCAAAATCAAAATGTGTGGTATCATCTCGTTTTTGATAATACCCGTATATGTTTTAATATCATATGAAAAATTCATAATGTGATATTTGGACTTGTTGACATATTGACGTCATACTGTTACCCACGGCAACAACAAGCATGGCTGAAAGTGTTTTATTAGTGACTCCACAATAAACTGTGGCATCCTGAATGTTTTATGAACAGCCCTGGACTTCTCAGACTCTTTAAGCGAGTTACCGCTCAGAGGGAACTCATTCAGCAGCTCCTCTGGCAGCAGCACAGCGTCTCTCCCTCTGCTCTCTCTCTGTGTGCACACAGGAGTCAGTATCTTCAGGTGATTTTGTCAGAAACCTTTGGTAATGTAAACCTACGTGTCGTTCGTAGCTCGACAAAAACCTGCATATACGTGAATGTGCGATAGTTGTGGTATCATAACAGCCTGTCATGATGATTAGAGGAGAAATGGCAGAGCATAAAGGTCCAGGTGGAAAACAAACAAATCAATCATTTAGGATTTTGCTAAAAGGAAATCACCTGTTAAATTTATATATATATATAGATCCCAGGGGACAATTTTTGTATTTGGGAGCTGTTTAAATGTGTAATTTGTGGTAGATTTTATTTTGTTAAATTATCAATATTGTATACAGAATCTGAATCTCACTCTGAGATACTGTTGTTGTTCACAAACTAAAAAAATGACAGATAATTTTAGTTTTTACTTAATATTTGAGGTCAAACTGTAAAACTAGATCACTTATTTTGTTACAATACTGTTTTCTTAAAATCAAAAATAAAATATATATATTTTTTAATATATTTGTCATATCGTTAAGAATTTAGTTATCGCAAAAATAGCTTTAAATATTGTGATATTACAGCTGATTGAGTCAATTAAAAATTCATTCATAACTGTTTAGGCCCAGTTGAATATTGCCATAATAATGTGTGTTATCACAACATCCCTCTGCACGCCTGGATTGGCATCATGGCGCACCATATGAGAACCCCTGATATAAGATAAACACTATAAAAAGAAAGATATCATATATAGTAGGGTAAAGTAAAGTCACAGCAAACCAGGTGCAAACTAAAGATTTATTCCTGTCTCAATCAAAAAAACATACAACTTCTGACTGTCCAGAACTCAGCCGCAAGGCTTTTAAGCAAAACCAGGAAGCACGACCACATCACACCAGTTTCAGCCTCTTTACGACAGTTCCCTGCTTGTTTCAGGACTTCAACACCTTATTCATTACTTTTGAGGCTCTTCATGGCCTGGCTCCAGACTACATTTCAGACCTGTTAGTCCCTTATGAATCTCTGTGTAGTTTGAGATCATCGTGCAGCTTGTCCCAGAGTCCAGACTGAAGACCAAAGGGGACAGAGCTCTTGCCACCAGGGCCTCAAGGCTCTGCAACGACCTGCCCGAGGATATAAGGCTGACTGAGTCACTGGCTTCATTTAAGGGTGTTTTAACATATAGTCCTTTTCATACAAACCAAACTCAGTCCTCTTAAAGTGAACCAAAAAGTGGACCAAGAGAAAAGGGACTCAGTTTTGTGTTCACATTGTCAGGTCATTTGAAAGAGGACTCAGTTCACTTTCTGGTCAACTTCAGCTCTGACGGGGCCTCAGTCCTCTTTCTGTTCACACTATAGCCTATATATAATACCTACTGACATTTTTTTGTTCTTACTTTGACGTGGCACTGCAGTGCAGTTATAAATCCCCTCGCTTTCAGATGAACTTAAAATTGGAAGAAAACCTGTAGACTGTTGCCATTTGATGTATTCCACATTCCACATCTGGAGACGTGCAGTATCTTCCATGAACCAAACTACTCCTTGCAAGCGTTACAGGCCGCCGTGATTTCGTCTGTTTTTTCAAGCGTCCCAGTGCAACAGCATGTGATCTAGAGGACTAAATACAATGGCAAGGAACCTGAAGCGCTTTGCGTTCACACTGCACAGATTAAGCGAATCGCACCGAGGACTTGAAGCAAACCAAACTCAGACCACTGTATGGTTCACTTCAGAGGGGTCTGAGTTCACTTGGAGTGTTCACATATACACAAAAAATGCTGAGTCACCACTCTGAGTCCATTTAGGGGCTGAAAATGACCAAGTGTGGAAACACCCAAAGTCTCTTCTAAAAACATTTGTCTATCGGAAAGCATATCCTTACTTTATCTGAGCTGTCTGTCTACTTTATTGCGATCTTATCGATGTTGCTTCCCATTTATTATCTTGATTTTAGCTTTGGCCTGCCTTACTTTACCTTTTACTTGATTACATTTACGACATGTTATTTGTTTTATTCTCCTTGTGCTTAGTTTTATCGTAAGGCACTTTGTAACTGTGTTTTGAAAGGTGCTGTATAAATAAAGTTAATTATTCTTAGAGTGAAATACACAGACCCAACAGAACTACACTTTGAGACAACAGTGACATCTAATAATGCTCCACAGACCATTTAAATATGACTGACTGATCAAACTAATATTACAGTGGTCAAATATAATGAAGTTCAAGTAGACTGGTTCTTAAACAAGCTGTAGCCTGAGGTATAACGGTAAACTGTAGGAGATAATGAAACTGGCCTACAATGAGATAACTACCAGCTAACGGAGGAACCAGACACCCACTGTGGAGGAAACAGATTACAGGAGTACTGTACAGTCAGTGGGGCCGTGGGAGGTCTCATTATATATAAATACTATAGGACTTAACACAGAAGTATTCACAGAGCTGGCAGCTAAACTATAGAGACACTATATTACTGTGACAAGACTATTATAGGAAGTTGTGGGAGAAGGTAGAGACGGAAAGTCTGAAGACAGTTTGTTCCCCCTCGGCGCCCCTCCTTCTCTCCGCCTCCCTTTTCTTATCTCACGCTCGTTTTCTTTTACACAAAAATAACAACTAATAACAAACAAAACGTAAACAACCCTGACAACAACTCGCAACAAAACCAGCTAAAAACGACATGAAGTTTGGTGAAAACTTTCCCGAAGTTTCCAGCCGAAGTTTCTACCATGCTGCCAGTCACTCACACACACACACACACACACACACACACGGAGTTGTACCCGGGTCCGGGCACACACTGGTCCCGGTAAACACCCGGTTATACCGACACAAAGCTCCGGTGAGAGCAAACAGAAGAGGACTCACGTGAGGCAGCGGCGGCCGGATGGTTTTTCTTCTTCTCTTTGTGAAACTGAGTTGTGGGCATGGTGATGCAGAGCTGGGAGGACCCGCCCACCGAGGGGGGAGGAGGGGAGGAGAGGAGGAGAGGAGGAGGGGGCTCGTGAAGGGGGGAGGAGGGTTTATGGCAGTGTGGGTTTTTGGGTGTGTGTACCCGCGGCAGATGTGTTTCACAACAGTGTGTGTGTTTGGGTGTGTGTGTCACGATTAAAACGACAAACTGACGGATTCCACAACGTTTAAAAATGGCGCCGGACGTCACGAGACCATCAATCAACTGACATATCCCTTAATATGAAAATGGTATAAACACCAACAGCTGAAGTTCATCAACATTACACCACCCATTCTGCAACACATAATAAATTATAGCAGTAATTACATTTTTTCAATTCTGTGGTTTTTGCTCATCATATTTTGAATTATTGTTGGTTGACTTTTTTTAAAAGCTTTAATTAATTTTCTTTTAACCCACATTAGGGCACAAGAACAAGCTGTAAACATGACAGCGGACATGTTGTGGCGTAGGGAGTGTTTGTTACTTATGAGGGGGGAGGAGGTGGTGCAAAAAAGGGGGAGGTATGTCGAATAATTCTTTAAGCACTGGAGATTTATGTTTGTGATTCTGGCTCAGGGTAGGGGGAATACAAATTTAAAATATTGTGATTTGCATTAATTTTACCGCATGCCGTCCAAAGGTAGGCCTATATTTTCTTTAAAAATTGTCCACATTATACCATTTATCACAGCCCAACACATTCTCACTACCATCTTGTCACATATCCCCACTCAGCCAGTGGACGTACGTCTACATATTACACGTTAGGTATCCTGGGTGCGTCTGTTGTTGGTGTTCTAAGACACCATGCCTGTTACACGCGTTTACGTCAAAATGCCTGATTTGTTTCTAACCTTTGTATTTTATTTCCTTTTGTTGTATTATTGCCTCTGTACACACAACTTTCCTTAGCTCTTAACATTTTTTTTAATGGTATTGTTTTGTTGCGTTATTTTTATTATTATTATTATTATTATTGTTATTATTATTATCATTATTAGCACTTTGTAACCTTGTTTAGATAAGTGCTGTACAAATAAATATTATTATTACTTTATTATTATAAAGTACACACCATTTTCACCAGAAGTGTACAGTTCCTGGTCATTAAATGTATACAGTCTTGTTAAAAATATACTTAAAACATCTGTAAAACACCACATATTTATGTTGATTTCCTTGAGCAACAAATGCATGTGTTTAGGTTTAGAATAAAAACATCATGGTTTGGCTCTACATGTATACAGGAAGCAAACACTGGGCTCCAAGGTGAAAGTCTGGTGTTTGTTGGACCTATTGACCACCTGCCCTACTGTATGGGAACTTTCTAGCACCTTAAATTTCGTTGTCTCAAACTGAAGCGCCCCGCAGCATTATAAACTAACGACGCCTGGCAGCGGATTGTACAGCCGTGAAAGGATGACCTTTTTTTGTTGGCGTCTGACGCAGTAATTAAGGACCAAATGGCAGTATTTGAAAAAAGGTTGCATAGCCAGAGACTGCAAAAACAGAAATTATTGTTGGATTTAAAAATTTCCGACGATCCTTGGACATATTGTGAGTGATATAAATGCTTCCATCAGAAAAAAATAATTAATAACCAAATCTGAACTTATAACAGTAATATTTCATCAAAATCACTTTATTCTACGTGTCTCATTTAAAATGTGGCTAAAAATAAATCGTCAGCCTGCACAATAAGAATAAAAAGCCAAGGCTCTTTTCAACTCTGGGGTTTTGTCTCCAACTTTTAACTCTCAAGCATCAGAGGATAAGTTAAAAAAAAATCTAATAACTAGTTTAAATTCGAGGGAGGGTCATGCAATGCCTGCCAGTCACTCAGGGAGGCTCAATGAAAAATATCTGTAGCTTCAGGGAGGGTTAAGAAAACAAACAAACAAAAAAACTAAGTCACACTCTGGCCAACCTTCCCTGATAAGTAAAGAACAGTCCCTTAGGCCTACACGTTAGCAAATAGTTTGCCTACAGAGAAACAGTTTCTAGCTCTAAAGCTGCAACATGTTCTTTTACACTACCAAATAAATATTAATAGTAATATATTAAATTATTAATGCTGCAAGTGTTCCTGTAATTTTTATTATATTGGTTATGAAACCCTTTATTGAGCATATTATTCATCTTTTTCCTCATGAGACTCACCTTTATTATGCTGGGATTCAAACTCATGACTACATTTCCATGTAATCCAAGAAGTGATGATCTCTAGCCGCCAGCAGACACACACAGACTCATATTAAAATGGACTTTTCAAAGACACATCAAGGAAGCAGTGTAGAGCAGAATTAGGGTTTGACAACTGTCTTATTGACAGCTGGAAAATTTGTTTAACAAGCTAAGCTAATTAAGCTAATGTTAGCTCCATATGATGTTGAAAATGCTGTCTCTGGCTGTTTCAAAGCAAGAATTGCATTAAGAGGCATATGCAAGTGATGGCTACATATGTAAGAGAGAAACTAAAACTAACAGATAGATACAGGAACAGGCCATTCACCTATCAATGCAAAAGGTACTGCAGTAAACAGAAGCGTGTATTCACTTCCTCATCTGTAACCTACTCGGGTTATACAGCCACCACATCGGCTACTGCTAAACCACTGAAGTATGACAAGGAAAAATTTAAAATCAGGATGTTACTTTGCTCTAACATCATCCTGCTGATTCACTTTCAATGTCAGAAAAGCAAAGGCTTTGAGGATGAACTAACTAATGTGTGTCTGTGTCTGGCACAGTAATACAATCATGGGTGACAGTCGGCTGAGGTTGCAACAGGCTACACTTCCTGTAATGGTCTGATGCAGAGCTCACTTTTATTACACATTTCCTCACTGTCTTCACTGACATCTGTCAAATTAAAGTAAAAAACTTCAAACAGAAAAGAAAAAGAAAAGATTCCTCCAAGCAGATCAACTTTATTTTTATTGTAAATCATAAATACAGATAATTCTGTGTGTGAATTACATGAGAATTTATTTCTAGACAGGAGCAAATTAATCAGTGATCAATGGACGACATCCCCTCCACCTGTCTTTGTGGCACATGTCGGACTTCCTGTGAGACAATGGATGGATGGAAAGTGGTTCTTTATCTGACAACGTGAGCTCGTTAAAAGCCTCAGCTGAGAGACATGTCTTCTTTATCTGACAGAGCATGAGACAGGAAGGGAGAGGGACTCATCTGCCTGCCTCCAGCAGCCAGAGGATAATTCACACAGGAAACACAACACAGGCAGATAACTACCGTCAATTTGAGCAGGGGAGACAGAGAGGACGACCGCGATGTAGTTTATCTTCAACAGGCTGTTGCTGCAGTGCACTCTGGGACAGGCTGCAGATGGAGAGGACATCTCAGAGTTGATCTGATAGTAACATCAGCAGAACGTCAGACAGGAACAGGAGAGATAACAGAGACGCAGGGAGACGAAAGCTTGACTTTCAGCCTTGTTCTCTACATTTCCTGTGGAATTATAACTGTTTGTGAACTGAGACAAACCACCAGAGACACTTTCAAGGTACAGAGTGATTTGTTTTATTGTCTATGTGAAATTTTACAGGCCAACCATTAGGGAATTATGGCAGGGCAAGTTTTCCACACTGGGCCACTCATCCACACCCATCAGTGATGTAATGTCCTTCATAATTTAGTAGGTTTCATTACTTATAAGGAACACAGGTGACACGTTACACCCTAGATGTAGTTAGTTATTAGTTATTTGATTTTTAAAATTTTCTCTTTGATGTTTGAAAGTTAAAAGTTAAAAGTTGAAGATGAAATCCTGGAGTTGAAAAAAGCCAGGCCCCTGTGTCCAAGGGCTGTCGGAAATTTAAAAATCCAATAAAGCTCAGTGTAAGTTCAATCAGGAAAACTGTCTTTGTGCTATATTCATTCACAGTTCTCTCCATGTCCCACTCCCATCACTTCCACCAATCAGCTGACTCATCTCACCCCATCTCACCACCACCAGAATCTAGACACCACAGAGTGGATCCCTAATGTACTACATCTTCACCACCCTCCTGGAATAGATGACATCACGATGGGGTCTAATTGCCATAGACTTTTCACATTTCTCATACTTATGTCCACCTGTAGATAAATATTCTTTTCTCTCAGTATAGTTTTGGCGATTCAAAAAAAAAAAAAAAAAAAAAAAAATCCTTAAACATGTGTTGGAACAAGAAACCTAAGCCAAATCAAAAATCATAAGTCCCTCCCCAGTGCTTAAAAAATAAACTGACATGCCTCCCCCTTTTTGCACCCCACCCCCCAACATAAGTAATGAACGGACCCTTAATTTTTTAAAAATGTATTTGTTTACGCTGGCTTGGAGTGGGCTTTCCATCGGACTACAACTTATGTAAATATAGGTGTTCTGTAACCCTTCACACGGTGTTCAAACACAACTCTCTGATTATAATCACTGGTCAATCTACTGAAACTTTTTAACCACTTTAAGTGCCTGAAAATATTTTTAAACTGTCGTACAACATCACTACATGTTTTGGTAACAGGAACATTCTGTCAGTGTTGTTTTGTAGTAATGTTTTGCAGTTTAAATGAATTGCAGGATGAGCCAAAAAAAACATTTCCTCTTTTGTGGATAAGAAAGTTATTAAGTAAGTGTTAAAGTATATCTCTTCTGGACTGTCTGTACTTCCTCCTTAACCACCATCTGATATCTGAGGCTTCTTTCTTGAGTGTCCAACACCTCAATAATGTCAACCTTTTTTTTTAGCTCTCTGAGAAAGTTCAGATCAGGGTGAGCTCTCTCTGATGCGTCACTCATTACCACTTCAGATTCCTGTTGACAGTCTCCCCGTATCTCATCTTCTCGTTGTTAACAAATGTTCGATCCACAGCCTGTGTGTCTCTACGGCCATAAGTACATATACAGTTTGTGTGTCAGTGTATGTCTCTGACCAATATAACATATGCCACACACAGTATATGTACATATACACCACATTTTTAAAAATAAAGCACCAATGGCAAAAAAAAAAAAAGCTGTAATAATCTTTCATCAGCCAGTGCATGTGATATTGATCAGTAGAGACCCAATCACTGTGACATCATGCTAACAACAACAGTCACTTGCTGGTAGACAGCTGGCAACTGATTTCAACTGTGGAGATATGTGAAAACGGCAAAAAAAAAATAATTCTGTTGTCATTTTCAGCCGTAACTGTAACATTTAAAGATATATAGTTTAACACAGGTGTAACTGTCTGAGACATTTTTACTGAAGTTTAACTGAACTGCTTTTCATGTTGTCTGTCATAATTTTATTAACATTGGTCGCACCTGTTGCATTATGGGCTGAGGCAGTACGGCGGCAGAGAGCTAACATGGTTGCAAAAGAAGTACATATGGCCCCAAAATAATAATATTCTGCATTGTCCAAGAGGCGCACACGGTAATTGTCATTTTGCACCTTTATTTGGTTTGTATCTGATTATAATATTTGTTTATCAGAAAACCCATGTGAGAGACTATTGTTGGGCATGTCTAAATGCTGGATATTTGTTGAGCGACTTTAAGTGATTAAGATATTTGTATTTCAAACCTTGTTTTTATGGTTTTTATTTTTGTAGTTTTCATGGTGTCTGCGGAGGATTTAAGGATGGAAATAAAATATTTGATTAACCAAATCTAGTACAGTACATCAGCAACTCCAGTGTTCTGTGAAGTAAAATTACTGTTTTTGTCAATGGAGACTGATGGCTTTGAGATAACGACTTTAGTTTCCGCTGGAAAGGGCTGTCTATTGGCAAGGTAAGGTAGTGATAATATTTTAAATATAGCTTTCACTTAAACCTATATTGATTTTTTTTAGGTGGGCCTCTTTTTTGGCAGCTCCACTTAATCAGCTGAGGCAGTGTTTGCTCAGCACGTTTTATTTTACGTACATGACATAGGTATTTTTCTACCCAGAGGTTACTGTTAGCAAACATCACGATTCAATCTGTAGTTGCTAAAGTGCTAAAAAGTGCCAGCAATTATTGCTAACAAAGTTAGCTACTTAAAAGTAAAATATAATTTAAAAACAAAAAGCTACCAAAAGATAAAGTAAATAATTGATAAAGTTGATTGAATTAAGTTTTAATGTATTTTATTAAATGAATGGTGGTGAAGAAAAAAAATTAAAGCTAAATGAAAAGTAAAAAGCTTTATATATAATTTTACACACAATTTTAATTATTTAATTAGCTGATATTATTTTGTTCATGTATTCAGTTATATTTTTGACTTGTCTGATACTAAATTTGGTCAGTTTCAGGACTCCATACTGTTTCACAGGTGTAGTTGTAAACAGAGGTGACAGACGCAGGTGAGTCTCTGAGTTTATTTCCATCTTTAACAGGAACATGTTATGAATAATCTACTGTAACAGAGTATTACTGAGTACTAGCAGAGTAATAACAGTATCAGGTCCATCAGGTTAGTAGCAGAGATGTTTGTTAGTCACAGTGTTGTTTTAAGGCATTTCCATTGCAGATACAGGAGCATTCCACCCAATAAAAGCTTCATCACTTTCCAGCAGCAACACTTTATTTTGAGACAATAAAAAGCAGACGCTGCGTCCGAAACCACACGCTACGCACGACATACTCAGTATGTGTAGCCTACAAGCCTTAAATATACTTTTGTGTACATAAACAGTAGTATGTGTCTTTTTGGAAGCACTGAGCCGTAATAACCACGTTACTTCCTGTGAGCCTTGCCGGTTAGAGACGCATTACCGTGATAACCCATGCCAACTTCAGCTCTACCAGCAATTTAAAATGATGATTTAAAAATATATTTCGCTTGGCAAAGTGCAATCTTACATTTAAATTTAAGTGCTATTGACGGTACAGAGGTGTTTTGGTGACTGTCCACCATCATCTGTTATGAACACTGTCATCTACTGATAATTGGTCATGGACTTCCACGTCCCAATACGACGCACAAGGTACCCTGGGTGCTTTGGTTGTTAACGTTCCTGGACGCCATGTCAAGTTCTGCCTGTTACATGCATTGTTTTCTTTCAAAATACACTTACGTTTTCACAGGAAATTGACTGTTTACATACAGTCTCTTTCAAAATAAACGCACTACGTTGGTACAACACCCCAAATTGACGTTTTTTTTTCCTTCAACAACAAACACATGTGGTTGGGTTTAGGAAAAAAGAACAAGGTTTGGCTTTAGAATCTTACGGGACATGAACACTGCTTTCTTGGGCGAAAGTCAGTGTTTGTTGGACCCATTCACCACCTCTCCCGCCCGCCATAGTTGGACTTTCACCGCCTAGACTTTTGTCCTTGTCACGCTGTTTCCCCCTGACGCCCCCGGGCGCAGTTAGATACCCGGCATCTAACCCACTATTATTATCAAGCTGCAATTCCTTTTATTTTCATAGTCAGTGACACAAGTTGAACCTTCGACCTCGTCTTCACATTCGTCACAAACATGGAGGACTCAAGCGGTGAAACTTTGCAGCCTGAAGTTGAGTTGACAACCTACATCAAGTTCAAGACACCCAAGGATGATCCTTTTGAGGTTTTATGGTGGTGGTGGGACGAGCATGCTAAAATGTTTCCTAACCTGCAGTGATTGCACAAAATGTCACCATCCCAGCAATGACTGCAGCCAATGAAAGAGACTTCTCCTCCACTGGATTTGTAATTCAAGAACAGAGGACTTAGCTTAATATGAGGGACTGTAGCCTCTGTGTGTTTAATCATGGGTGTTGGTCAGGTCGCAGGACTATTATTAACGGGTGTGGGTGGGTGTGGCTTTGACTTAGACTTAATGACGGGTCGGTTCTGGTACTGAGCTTTAAGGGTATGGGTGGGTGGAAATCAGAAATCAGATGCAATTTGTGTACTAAGGTTTCAAACAAAACTAAATAGCATGTTAGGACGGAATTTCGGACACAGCCAGAGTCACTTTAACTTGGAGTTCATGAAAGCTCTGAAAATTTACAGACTGCTGAAAAGTGTTGCGCAGACAACAGAAAAAAAATAACAGCTTAAAGAATCAACCACCAAAGATAAACAATAAGCAGCATAGATATTATCAAATGCAGAATGGAAGGAATATTTAAATCAGCTAATATATGTGGTTACATAAATATAAATATATGAAAAATATATGGCCATTTACATAATAAAACCTGTAAACCTGAAGTGGCTTTGTCCTTTATGTCACAGGTAAACTGGTTAAACTGAAAGCAGTCAGCATAGTGATGCCCACACGCCCTCTATAGGAGGTCTGCTGTACTGCAGGAGGGCCGTTTAAAGGGGCAGGCTGTGTATTTGTGTTCTGACGTTAAATGTTGATGTCAGCTTATGTTCAATAGTAAATTCAAGTTAATCTTTGCAGCTTTTTTTGCAATTTGGTCAAAATAAAAAATATTTTCTTTTTCATCAACAACATATATTATTAATATATTCAAGAGGACCAGAGCAAGACTCTGACACATTTCAATCTGTATTTGTGTTTTTAATGAATACATTTATGTCTTCTGATCCACGTGGATCATGAGGGGTTTTGAATTAGTTGCTATGACGATGTTGCAGTTATGTACAAACCTTTTTTTTGTATTTCTGGTGCAGCTGCAAGTCTCAAACACTGTACTGAGATCTGACAGTTGCTTTATGATACAGCTGTTATCAGGTGGAAAACATAAATCACCAAAAGTATTTAAGGTCTAACAGAGCCGAACAGCATTTTGTGAAAGCACCAAAGAGATTGACTAGACTTTAGACGAGGCTAAAAGTTGTAAAAAATGATCATAGCTCATTGAAAGGTATAAAGTAATCACAAGCACTGGAGATACATGTTTCGGGTTGCTACGTGGATATTTCAGCTGTCGGCTCAGTAAAGTTTCCTACCCAGAATGCCCTTCAGCGAGGCAGCTTCACAGAATAAGAGGTGATTGGCTGAGAGTCAAAGAGACAGAGAAACAGTCTTAGAGGCTTTTATGGACCTCACACAGGACAGGAAACATTAAGCGCTTGGCGAAGCTTAATATTTATAATAGTGTTATGATGTCATTGCTTCTTAAAATATCAGAGTTTTCTTTGCCATTTCTTTAATGGCTGAATGTGACAAACTTTAGTTTATTTAATGCTTCTTGTTCCTGACACTTCACACTGTCAGTGGTGCCACCAAGGGGTGGCCAGGGGGGGCACAGCCACCCAGATATAATCACTGACCACCTAGACCACCTTATACTCATATGTTACTTTCATTTACAGTTCCACCTTATCATTGCTCCAAGCAAAAAAATTTCTGGTCTTACTTTTCGCCATCTCCGTAGTACTATTATCTGTAACTAAGCAACCAACTGCAAAGTAGACGATCTACTTCCTGTTTACATTGTTATGCACATGCCCAGTATACGTAAATGATCATGTGATAGGCGTTCTCAGGTGTGTTAGTGTGGACGGAGATTATTTCTGCAACAGTGCTAAAATGCTTATGTGAACCAAGTGTTTGCATATGGATGAAAGGGACGTGTCCCGACCAATATCTTAGGAGGACAGAAATGTCCCTAACAATATTTGAGTGAACTTGTTTGGAGTATCGCCACTGTAACAGCTCTGTGCATGAAAATATGGGACAAATCGTGCCTTGTACTGATTCAGCCTGATGAGAAATGTTTCAGGTAGTTTCAATATTTCTCGTCTGATGAGGAGCAGCGGACGGTGGCTTAAACTTTGCCTCCCAAATGGGGATACCATCATCATAATACACAGCGGACGACAGGGCAGGTAGATTCTTTTTTTCTTGAAACATTTTGGCTTTATTATGGCTAAATTGCAGTTTATTACATTATATTATATTATATTATATTATATTATATCATATTATGTTATAATATATTATATAATATTGTATTTTCATAGTATCACAACTTTTTTCTTGGCTTCTCAGAGAACACAAATACGTGGGATGTGTTTTGAATGTGCAGGAACTTTTGACATGAGCATAAATATCTCTGTAACAAGGTGCCATGTGCACATTTTACTTCCCCAACCAAGAGACACTGGACAGAAATGTAAACTCTGCCAACATGTGTGGTGACTCAACAGGGACTATGTTAAATTAGAAGTTGATCTACAAGAGCAGACATATTTGAAAGCAATACAGATGCCTAAGAGCCTCACTGCATTAAATTCCATTACAGTCTATTTTTATATTTTGAACTGTTACAAAGAGCCTGATTTTTTTTTTACATTAATAAAGACATTTACACCATAAATTGGTGCATAAAAATCACCAGAATGCAGAAAATAAAACGTTGATGCTCAAAATGTCCTGGGGGAGAACCCCCATACTCTCTGCTTAATATGTGTCCCTCCTAATGTTGAGGTGAAACCTGCTCCCTTGGTCACTTTTTAAACTGTCTGAGTTTATTGTCCTGTTAGCGACTGAGCTAACTAACTCGCTAACAACAGCTCTTTAATGAAAGAAATGATTTACAATCCCGAGGACAAAATGCAAGAGAAAAAACATCCAGTACAGAGAAATAGAAAGAAGCATTATTGTGTCTGATCAGCACTGGCGTGTTAGTAGTTAGCATGCCATGCAGCTACAGTGGTTCACCAGCTCATCCTGTAAGCAGTCAGTACATCACCGAGCTTCTAGACCAAAACATTTAGCGAAGACAGGGACGAATTTTGCTTCAACACTTCCTGGTGTGACCCGTCCTTCAGACAAACAAAGGCTTTTGTTACTGGAGTCACAACAGCCTCGTTGTGTTTGTGTTGAAGCGTCTGATCTCAGCAGTTTAAACACTGGAGTGGTTTCTACCTTCATGTAACATTAAACCACAGAGAGAAGAGCTCAGGTAGAAACCAGGTGAACCACATTCTTTTGTTATTGAACTGTGTTTCTGCTTCCCACACAGAGCAGCAGGTCACTCCCCCCGTCACCTGATCGCACACAAATGCAATATCACACAGCACTCATCATAAATGTAACCTCAGTGAGATGAAAACTTCATATCTCCTTTTTTAAATTGCCCCCCACATGTGACTGGCTTTTCAAGGCGTTTTCATACATGCTACGATTGATTCAAACTGTCCCCGAGTTTGATTTCCCTCCCCACCCACTCCCTTGCTGCTCAGCATTCACATTAGTAACGTTTTGTACCTGACTACACTTGCAGAGTCATCACCTGCGGGGCGGCAGTGGCTCAGGAGGTAGAGTGGGTCATCCACTAGTTGGAAAGTTGGCCGTTCGATCCCCAGCTGCTATAAGCTGCACGTCAAAGCATCCTTGGGCAAGACACTGATTCCCAAATTGCGTAAGTAAGAGCACCAGTGTGTGAGCGCATGTAAATGTTTAACTGAGTAGCGGGTGGCACCCTGTACAGTTCACCTTGTAAGGCAATATATGAGCACAAGTGCCATTACGTGACATTTTTGCTATGCTACAGCGTAGAAAAGGTTGCAGCAGACAGGCACTGCTGCCTCAAGGACTGTCAAATGTAAACTAGCGAGGCAAATCTCTGTTCCCACATGGAGGTAGAGCAGCTGCTGTCAGGCACTGGAGCTCTCCGCTTCCTTCCAGATCTCCAACTGCAGGTTGAAGGGAACAGTGAGGCCAGATCCAGGTCTGTCAGCGATGGGCTGCCTTAAGGCATCAGTATTAAACTGAGACTGTTTCCTAACTTGTTAAATCACCTTGTAGTCACATTGAATAGCAGTACAAAGTACAAACACAGTACAAAGTGTTCACACTAGTCAAACAAACTGGACTTTGGGGTCAAGCGTACTCAGATCTGGGCCTGGTCCCTGATGTGAAAGCTCCCTTACATATCATCTGATCTGTTCACATCTGGAGAAATTAAAACTCCTGCTTGCTCTCAAAAAAGCTATAATTTGGAGATATGAGGTTTCCATGCAATACTGAGGACATCAAATGGCACATACTGGCATGTGTTTTCAGTAAACTGTAACAGAAGAATATCTTTGGTAAGTGGTCATGGTGTCAGAGACATTACGGCCGACACAGGTGTCCACACTGAGACAATAATCAGATACAGACGGTCAATTTAACTATAATATTTCAGTCTTAAATTTGGATACCAGCAATTCAGTTCTCCTCTTGTGAAAGATTTGTCTAGTTAAAGTATAATTCTTGATATGAAGGTTATTATTTTGTCTCATCAGGACACCTGGTGGCGCATCACGGCGTCCTAAAAGGAGGTAGAGTCTGAACTGAACGGACAGTTCTGGAAACACAAAGAGAAACAGATGAATCCCTCCAGGAGTGTTTCGTTAGTGTGGAGCACTTACTAATCAAATATTAATGTCAGCACTGAGAAAGTTGTTACTCTCCCTTTTGTTGTGAAGTTTCAGTTTGGCATTCATTTCAGGCAATTTTCTAAATTCAGTTTTCATCACAGCGAATAAATGTGTGTGTGTTATTGTTCATATAACATGCAGATTTCTCCACAACACTGGGACCTGACTACTTTGGGATCCCAGTGAGCACCACCAGAAAGATCTGTGCAGTGACTGGTTAAAAGTTGTCCTGGAGGGAGGGCATGGATTAAAAAAAATAAAATAAAAAAAGAGAAAATGGTAGTTTGAGACGGTGTGTGTGTGTGTGTGTGTGTGTGTGTCTACAGGATGACACAGCAGCAGGTTGCTGGGTAATTGTCGGCGCTGACTTGGTTCTCGTTGCCGTAGACGTAGTAGACGTGGGAGTCGCCTTTCCACTTGTAGTTGACCTTGGTGATGGGGATCAACTCCACCGTCTGCCTCTGAGGGGCAAAGAGAGAGGGAAATGTTAAAGGAACAGTTTCACATTTTTGGGTATCACTTGCCCTCTTTCTTTCTGAGTGTTAGAAGTTAAAAACAGTACGAGGACAAAGCATGTGCAAATTTGCAACTTTTGTCTTCTTGTTTTTATTTACTGCACCACTGATGGCTTTGTTTGCCTTTTCATTTTCTCTTACTCTAATGTTTTTTAAATATACTCCACCATCTCCCTAATGTTTGACTTCCCCTCTGGGTGGCACCCCAGGCATCTGCCTTCATCGCCCACGGGAAGATCTGTCAGTGGTGTTAGACTCTGACTGATGATCTGTTTACAGAGCAAACAGTTCAACTTTGTGCTTCAACTGAACTTTCAACTGTTTTCTTTTCACGTTTCAACTACTGTCTCATTTTTCAATAAACAACTCCAATCTAAACTCTCTTCAGCTGAGTCCTCAGTTCAATTAAATAAGTTCACTGCAGCAGGTATGAGTCACATTTGTTTCCCCGACACATTTTAAGACTCCCAATTAATCAATCAATCAATCAATCAATTTTATTTATAAAGCCCAATATCACAAATCACAATTTNGTTCAATTAAATAAGTTCACTGCAGCAGGTATGAGTCACATTTGTTTCCCCGACACATTTTAAGACTCCTAATTAATGCATGATGTTATCCTACATAAGCACTTTACACATCTTCACAGACACCATATTTATGACAGTAATGCCTGACATCACTCATTCATATCGACCTAATCTCTTCCAATCTTCCTGCACTCACATCATCTTTACTGAGAGACTGAGAAATATTTAGACTTCTATTATCCTGTTTCACTCCTGTCTCCTGACTTGATATCTGCACAATCACTCAAAATTATGTTGCTTAGACCAGTGGCTCCCAACTGGTGGGTCACAGTCTATTCTGAATGGACTGCAAGTGACTCTCAAACATGTCAAGTTTGTAAAAAACACACTTTATTTAGAAGTACAGTGAATTTCTGGCACAGAGCTTCTATGTTGAAGTGCTGTCTTCTACTGTAGAGTGAGTGAATAATGGACAGCTATTTGACACGTACAGCAAACTAGCTCGATGACAGGGCCAAGGAGAAATCTGGACCCCCTGGCTGGATCAGTTGGACCACTGACTTAAGCCCTGTTTCCACCGAGCTGTGCGGTACAGTTCAGTTCAGCTGAGTTCAGTATGCTTTTTTTTCCATTTCCACTGTGAAAAGTTGTGGATGTTCCCAATGGAACCGTTCTGTACTGTCCCCATGTTTGGTCCCCCCTCTGTTGGGGTACCTAGCACACAAATCTGGTACTAAAAGGTGGAGCTGTGAACACTGCAGTCTGATTGGTCAGTAGAGGACGGTCACTCTGCTCAGGGCTGAGTTGTGTCTGGTTTTGAGGCTCATGTAACCACTGTTCATACTGTGGAGAGTTTTATTCGTTAACTGTAACTATAATATAAAGGATGTTTTGCTGCCTCTCACAGCAGCTGGAGTCTGAGGAAAAATAATTTAAGTGGGCCGACTGCCGGCGACTTTTAAGGTGGAATGTTAACTTGTAATGTTACTCAATGCATGAGTTGACGACTTGAATCCATCAACACACCTTGAATTTCACTGTGACAACTTTGACCGTCACTTTAGTTTTTATACATGCATATATTCCAATCTTCACTCGGAGGAGAAAAAAAAGCATCAAAGAGCGTTGTTCCTGTGAGCAGGTTATAAACCCCTGAGCTTGCCTGGGAAGGACTAAATGCACAAAGCGACTATTTTCAAATATCCCATGGAGAGAGACTCTCACTGCAGCCTGTTCTATTTTGTTCTGAAAATGTCGGCGTGCAGCCTCGTTCTGTGGACGATAAACGAGGTGCAGACTGATAAAGGAGGAAATACAGTGAGTGCTGGACGGAGCAGTGAGTGACAACAACCCCGCCCACATTTAAGATTACTGTTTGCAGTGGAACCGCTAGGGTCTAGGTACCATGTCTGAAGGGTTACTGTTGGTTCCAAAGGTACTATACCGAAAGTGTTTGGTGAAACAGGGCATAAGACTACAAAGATTGATTTCATTTACAGAAATGACAAAAAAAGAGGGGCCTTAATGGTAGCTGAAGTACATTTTATCTTTTCATAATTTGGGTTTTTCCTGAATGTTTCAGTCATGCAGTTGTCTGCTGACCCACCTGCTGCAGGATCCTGGAGGTCTGGGCGTACTTGCTTTGGTGTTCTCTGATCAGACGGTCAGAGGCCTCAGAGATGGCTGGGTTTGGGAAGCCGATCAGTGGGTAGAGCTGAGAGGAGACAGACAGAGAGACTAACACTCAGTGCTGACAGTAAAACAGGCAGCTAACAGTAGCAACGTCCTTAAATCACCCCATGACCTCAGCTGTATTTGAGGAACATAATGAAGGGAGGAGAGTCAGGGTTTCCTGTTTGAGATAAAACAGGCAGTTTTTTTAGTTAAAACCTTGAGACTGTAAATTTAAATGCAATTTTAGTGTGTGTGTGTGTGTGTGTGTGTGTGTGTGTGTGTGTGTGTGTGTGTGTACCAGACTGGTTGTTCTTGAACAGCTCCTTCCCGCTCACTGAGCGAAGATCATCGACCTTCAGACCAGAGTTCTGCTCGATCACGTGGTCCTCCACATTGTTAGTCCTTAAACACACACATACACAAATACACTGTATTTACAAGGCATTTATTCATATAAAAAAACACACACACAGGTAATCATATACACACATACATAATTTTAATCAGTTATTTAAATTGGAAACAGTGTGAAGTATTCTATCAGGTTAAATTAACATCATGCAGGTTTATCTTTCCACCACCAGAGGTCACCAAAGTCTGATCTATGACATCACCACTGCTCACCAGATCCTTTTGATAATTTATGAAACTACATTAAAGCCACTGTGTGTAAAATTCAAACAACAAATTTAAAATCATTTTTATGTCATGAGATTTTGTCAAGGACCATTAGAACCTCGTCAGTGACCCTTGGAACCTCCTCAATGACCACTGGAGGAGCTCTGAAATCCCCAGTGAGCCCTTGAAGTTATTTAAAGCTCTATAAACCCCCCTCAAGGACCACTGAAACAACTTATGATATAATTCAGGATCACTGAAAACTCTGCAACAACCCCAGGAACCTTCTTCAGGACTACAGGAACATATTCAGGGACCACTGGAACATCTCCCAGGATCACTGGAATATCAAGGACTCAGGGAACCTTCTACAGGACCCTTGGAAACCTTTGGAATCCCTCAAAAGACCACGGGAAAATCTTCAAGAAGCTCTGGAATCCCCAAAAAGCCCTGGAAGTGATTTAAGGCCTAGGGACCCCTCTCAGGGACCAGTGGAAAATCTTCCAGAACCATTGTGACATACTCAAGGACCACTAAAAACTTCACAATGACCCCATGAACTTCCTTTAGGACCACTGGCACATTTTTAGTGGACCTGAAATATCTCCAAGGACCACTAGAAACCTTCTCAAGAACCTTTGGAAACCCCTGGAACATCACTATAGTCTACTAGAAAATCTTGAAGGAGCTCTGGAATCTCTCATGAGCCCTGGAAGCTATTTATGGCCCCATGGACCCCCTCAAAGACCAATGGAAAACTCTCCTGGAACATTGTGGAATATTCCAGGACCACCTCAGCAATGACCCCAGGAACCTCCTTCTAGGACCACTGGAATATCAGGGACTCAGGGAACCTTCTCAAGGACTGCTGAAACCCCCTCAAAGAGCCCTGGAAGGTCTCCTGGAATGTCCTTTAAATCCTCTCAAGAACCCTATAGAACATCTTCAAGGACCTCTGGGACAATCAATGGCCTGAGAAACTCCCTAAGGTCACTTAGAACCTCCTCAAGTACCTCTGCAACACCCTCAAGGTCTCAGCAAACCTCCTCAAGGACCTTTGAAGCCCCTCAAAGACCCCAGGACACTTTTCATTGACTTCTTAAACTTCATCTCCATTGACTCCTGAAAACCTAATGAAACATTATAATGATCTCTGGAACCACCAGCAAACCCTTGAACCTCTTCAAGGCTCCATAGAAGCTTCTCAAGGACCACTGGAATCTAGAACTCCAGGACCGGACCCCATAACAGCTGTAGTATCAGTACTCACCACTCCACTTTGAGCTGGATGTAGGTCAGCAGCTGTCGCTTTCCTTCACAGGTCTCACACTCCTTCGTTCCCCGATTATCACACTTGTTACAGCTACACACACACACACACACACACACACACACACGGTCAGACATGACACACATGTTTCACATTCTTCAGTGATATGATCGCAGTGTATTGACAGTACAGTGCCATTTAAAGGGCCATACCGCTTTTTCTCATGTTCTCTCTCACAGTTAGTCAAAGTGCGGCCCACTGGCTAGTGGCGGCCCTCAGAAACATTTTGTGCGGCTCCTTAACACGACATGAAATGCATGTATTAACCATTCGCAGAGGCGGTCCTGGCTAGTTTTACGCCCTGGGCGAAGCGTATACTTTCAAGCATGTACTTGAAATTGCCATCATGGAGGCGAAGCTCCTGGACCAACTGGTGGTGCTCAGTCGCTCAGTAGGACCAGTGGACTCCCTGTAGTTAGAATTCATTTTTTGTTATGCTCAGCCTGACGACAGACAGCAGGTTGTCAAACTGCCCCTGAGTCATCCTAAAATATGCCTGGAAAATGACACCATCATGGAGGTGAAGCTCCTGGACCAAGTGGTGGTACTCCCATGATCCTCCCTTTTGTTAAGGGTCTCATGTACCCACACAGATCTCTGTTTCCCTGTGCCCAACAAACTATTTACTGACAGCCTCTCACCCTCGACCAGAGCTACAGCACGTACCCTCTGCCTCAACATTTTAGGGACTAGATACTGATTCCTGTGAAATAAATAATAAACAATAGATTCATTATACGGGAAGGTTAGGGTAAGTAGGTGATGGGGCGGTTGCCTGGCAACAATAAAAAGGCGCAGCAAGTGTTTTTCTACTAGTGGCATTTGATTAAAATAAATAAAAGCCATGGCGTGTGCCTCGTGTTATGCAACCTGCAAAATGCTTTCTGTGTGATCCTGTGTAATTGGGGCCTAAAAACATAGCGACCAGTCGACTCGAAGGGCGAAGCTGAGCCACACATGCACTTCCTGCATAGTATGCCTTTAATACTCTGCCTGGCTACTGCATCAAATTGCGCCGCTCTGATTTAACTCTGTCATGTTAAGAATGAAAACTTGAAAGCAACAGGTTGCATGGCAGCTAGTGGCACCTTGTGAGTGTCGCTGGAATTAACGTCATTAATGCTACCTCTGTTAGCTTAAGTTAGAGATTTTGGTGGACAGTCCACAGTTTAACATGGACGAGAGCTGGAAAAGCCACTACAGAAATAAATGCTGTATGGTTGAGGAGAAAAGGAAATTTCAGTTTAAGTCATCGGCCTCATTCTCCGTCCTTGAAGGCATCGCTGCAGAGAGATTACATCGCAGGATTTGTAGTAAATGGATCAAACATGCAGAAAAAGAAGCCTGGCCCTTTTAGTGTGGTCATTTGTGGATCGTAGAGAATGGACAGGGAAAGAGACGGGGATGACATGCAAAAATGGTCACAAATTAGACTTGAAGGTCTTATGGTTATAATCTTTAGGATTTTCATTAAATCAAACCTTGTTTTTTTTATTTTTTTAAGCAACAGTCGTTCAATGTATTTATATTCTGTAATAAGGTCTTGTAGTTTACAATGGCAAAGTACACCATTCACGCCCTGGATTCTTCCCACACACAAGGGATTCAAAGAAACTTAAATCTTAAGGATTAAAACTTTAAACCCCTGAGTCAGCGTTTCCAACCTTTTTGGCATGTGACCCCCGCAAGAGAGAGACATATACATAAATCTGATAAGGCATGACGGAAAACATGACATTTCTCTTTCATTACTTGTCTTTGCCTGTAGCATTGCAGCGAGAGCAGCTCTCATTATCCCTCATTCCTGTGCCGTTACACACCCAGCATGGTTTCTACAGACAGAGAGAGAGAGAGACACACACACACACACACACACACACACACACACACACACACACACACACGATTATATTTGTTGATTAATCTACTACATCTTCATCTTCTGATATTATATCCTCATCAAACTTCTCCTGTCTTCAGTGTTGTTATATATGTGTAAACTGTAATCACTGTAGTTTACTGTTACTGATTATATGAACAAGTGATTGAGTCTTCTTACTCCATTTCCCTGGCACTCATCGCACGGCATCATCCCCGTGGCATGGCAGCTGAAGCACTCCTAAAACACACACATACATACACACACACGCAAAGTTAAAAATACATTTACTGTCTGTTGGAGTCACACTAACGTACTGGCTGCGCTCCAAATTCCATACTAACACGCTACTTAGCATGTTAAAACAGTATGGGAGAGTTTTTAGTTTGTAACCCTATGCCAGCATAAATATCCCATAATGCAATGCAGCAGACAACAACGTTCATAACAGACAATAGTGGACAGCAACTGAGGCAGCTCTGTAACATCAATAACACTTTCATTTAAGTGTAAGTATGTAAGAACATTTCACTTTTTAAATTGCCAGTAGAGCTGAGGCTGGGACAGGTTACCATGGTTGCATGTCTCCAACAATTGACAGGAGGGCTTTGAGAAAGTGCGTGGTAATTACAGTTCAGTGTGTCCGAAACACAAATGTATAAAGAGAAGTGGATAATGTGCTGAAGGGTGGGCCCCATTCATTCAGGCACTACTTCCTCATCACTAGGAGTGGAGCAGGTACGCTAGAGACTTCTGGAGACTTTCAGTTTAGTGCTCTGTTAACTTGAATGGGGATACAATGATTCAATAGTGCAGCTGCTGTAAACTTTACATACATTATCGGACCAAATGGATCAAATCCTGATAATCCTCAAATTCCCCTGATTTACAGACCTCTCTCGCACAACATACTGACCCAAAATCAAAATACAATTAAAAATTCTTCCATAACTTTTTGTCTAGGCCCAGTTAATATCAGTGATAATATGGGGTTGTCACAAAATCCCATGACACACCTCAATCTGCATCATGGCACACCATTTGAGAATCACTGAACTAATTCAAGGTCCTCTAGAACTACAATAAACCTCTAGGACCCTCTCAGAAGAACCGAGGAACCTCTTCAGGGATCTCTGACACCGCCGACAGCTCCTGGGAGCTCGTTAAGGCCCCATGGAACCCTCCTAAGGGACCACTGTGACAGGCTTGACACAGCTTAAAAAGGACCATCCAGTATTTTTCATCTTGGATCCTGTTTTCCCATGTTTTTGTGTCTGAGTGACTGACGGAGACGACAGTTTTTGAAAGTGGTCCATTACTGAGAGGGAGCGCTACAGCTGGCAGCAGCCAAAAAGGCTCAGTGTAACCACCCCTTCAATTTATGTCCATTCAAAGTGTTTGGTTTTTAGATTGTTATTATGAGTATCTTACAACATTATGAAAGAACCCTACAGAGAAATGAGTCTTTCGCTTCTTCCTTTCTGTTTTGTTTCCAAGTTTCACTACGAAATGACTTTTTCACACCGTTGGAATCAGCTTAATATTCTGCTATGACATTACAAATCTTTTAGATAAGAGTAAGATACTCTCCGTACTCAAACACAACAAACTTTCACCGGCACTCCTCTCTCCATCTCTCATATTTCCACTGTTTTCTTCCAGCAACAAGTTACCTCTCGTATGATTTCATAATGAAACTTATCATTAGCGAGGTTTAACATAAAACAGACTGGAACAAGCGAAAGCTACGGAAAAACTTTTCATTTCTCTGAAGGGTCCTTTCCGTAACGTTGTGCGACACTTATAATAACAATCTGAGCCTGTTAGTGTCAAAAACAAACAGTTTTAATGCACATAAATTAATGGACCACACCTGCCCAGAGTGGTTACTAGGGCCTGACCGATTTATCGGCCGGCCAATTTAATGGGCCGATTATAGCCATTAGAGAATAATCGGCAATCGGCCAAAAGTTGGCAGATTGACGCCGATGTTAACACTTATATTTTCATCACTAAAAAAAAGCTGGTAATATGGTGTTAAACCTACCTCTGTTAAATTGGCAATAATAAGAAGAACTCTGGTACTGTGAACATACATCTGAATGTCTGTGCCTTTTTGCACATCATATTTTTGATTTATTTTGTGTTCAAATTTTTCATATGCTGCTTGTTCCACACAATTTCTGATAATAAAAGTATTTGAAAATAGTAAAATGTTCTTCCTTCAATTTATATCTTTGTAACGAGTGTTTGAACTATATTTAAGCCATCAAAAACAGGTATTTCTGGGGGTTTTTAAATTGAAAAACGTAAAAATTTAATCGGCCAATATATCGGTTATCAGATTTTTTTATTCCATAATATCGGAATCAGCATCAGCCCCAAAAAATCCGTATCGGTTGGGCCCTACTGGTTACATTGCAGCCTGTTTCGTCACTGCCAGCCATGCTCTCTCAAATACTGAACCAATTTCAGAAATTGTTGTTTCCACGAGAACAAAAACATGAAAAAACAGGGTCCATGTTGAGAGTTCTCCTCTATGAACGCCTGGAACCTATTCAAGGACCCCTAGAGGCTTTTCAGAGACCTATGGGACCTCCTCAAGCACCATCTGAATCCTCTCACCCTTGAATGTTTTTCTCAAGGACCTCTATCACCTCCTCAAAAACTCCAAAAATATTCATCCTCTAAACTCAGAGAAACCTGCTCTCTGATTGGCTCGATTGGCCGTCAGCTGTATGTTAAAATCAAACAATGTTCAGGTCAACAGTTACATGACACAGCAGGTTACTACGGCGACATGGATATCTCCTATTAACCGATTACCCGGATGGAGGAGGTGTAGGGCACGCGGATCTCCTCTGTGAGATTAATAAAGAGGCTGGGAGTCTTGGTGGCCTGGATCTCCCAGGGCCGGGGGGCGGTCTGGGTGTAGAAGTCAGCCGGCTCACCTGTGAATCACACAAGAGAGACGTCACACCCACCTGTTAATCAAAAACACCTGACACCTGCTGCCATAGTGATGTCATCTGGGTTATCTCAGCCTGGACTTGGACACTTGACACTAGATTTATAAGTCAAGATGTGCCTGTCTAAGGGCTGATACACGTCATGTCTTTTACCACCGGGAGAATGTATGGTTGGGTGTTGGGTGCTACTCTTGTGCCAACTTTTAAGGGTGCAGAGACAGGTGGCGCCTCCTGTTGCTATGTGACCATAACCTGCTAATTAGAAATCCAGAGTTCTTCCAGGTGATGTTCTTTAAGTGTGTAAGCAATTAAATTATCATCCTTGGTGTGGGACAGGTTGTGCAGCTTTGGGCAGACCTACACTAAAGTGATGAACATGATATGACAACTTTGTCTATCTCAGGGCGCAGCTGTAGCACCCTGACAAATAGGCACTTGGAAGTGCTTGCGTGCCACCATGGCGTCACTCTTGCTTTTGAACACACAATCCACGGGTCTACATACGTACATACAACAATGGATGTGAGGGTGCAAAAAATGCCGCATGTGAACGGCTCCTAACAGGCAGAAAGATGATAATCTAATGAAAGACACTACCCAAGTGTATTATGGGAAATAAAGGTTTGTGGAATTTGATCCACACTAAGGACTAAAGCTGAGGATATCACGGGCTCTGCTGCACAGATTTTAACCATTTTTGTCAGTCAAAAACAACTTCATGAAAATGAAACACTGAATCATTGGAGGACTGATTTAATGTGACTGAGAACTGTTTCTCCTGTTGGTGTGTTCAAAGACACTCAGGTATCTGTTGTATGAGATTAGGTTGTTAGAAAGCAACCTTTTAATACAAGAAACAACCAAATTCACATCAGTATTTCATCACATGGAGATTGTTCTGCCTATTTGTTTGTCTTACTGAGCAACACCCAGAACAACTCTTTATGCTTAACTCACTTCTTCAAAGAGCTGTTTGAAGGTTCAGACTTTGTTTCAGGATTAAAGAACACATGACACAGGCAGTTAAACTTCCTGGGAAACAATTCATTTCCATCAGCTCTACTTACGATGTGTGTGTACTAGTGTGTTTAACCAAAAAGTCCAACCAATCAAGTCACCATAAATTGTCCCATCTTTCTGTCTGTGTTAGATCAAAAACCAACCTGCCTTTCTCGCAACAACTGATGTATCCCATTGGTTTACACTCATTAACTTACAGGAATTAAATAACATTAAAGGGACAGTTTGGCCCAAAATCAAAAATAGTAATCAATAATCAAAAATGCCTTTTCTCCAATATAATGGAACTAGATGGCACTCAGCTTGTGGTGCTCGAAGTGCCAAAAAAATACATTTGAAAAACTCAACAGCAATGTCTCTTTCTATAAATCATGATCTGGTTACTCAAGATAATCCACAGACCTTGCTGTGAACAGTTTCAAGTGGGAACTATTTTCTTTTTACCACACTACACCAGCCAACCATAACCCCTAGCACCACTGAGCTAGCTATCGTTACAGCTCAGCTGAGGAGGATGCCACTAATGTTTACATCTCTTGCTGTCACGACTATTTACCTCTCGTTCATAAGTAAATGCACACTTCCTTCTGTGCAGTGACACGCTTAGCGGGTGTAGTTTGGTAGAAAGAAAATAGTTCCCATATGAAACTGCTCACAACAAGGTCTGTGGATTATTCTGAGTAGAAGGGTCATGATTTCTGGAAAGAGACATTGCTGTTGAGTTTTTCAAATGTATTTTTTGGCGCTTAGAGCACCGCAGGCTGAATGCCATCTAGTTCCATTAAATTGGAGGGAAGGCAGACAAAAAAAATCCAGATCTATAAAGGCACTACAGGTAAGAGGAAAAGTATCTTTGATTTGGGGGTGAACTGTCCCTAAGGATGCAATGACACCAATTCACTGCACTTTCATGCTCAGAACAGAGTTCAAGTTGAACAAACAAACATAACAGCATCATGCATAATTCAAATATAATGCATGCATTTCATGTCACAAAATGTTTTTGAGGGCCAACACCAGCCAGCAGGCCACACGTACTAAATGGTACTGTACTGTCAATACACTGCGATCATATTACTGAAGAATGTGAAACGTGTGTCATATCTGACTCTGTGTGTGTGTGTGTGTGTGTGTGTGTGTACCTTCATGAGGTTTGTGGGCCCACTCAGTTGACCTGGACTCAGTGAACGTCTCCAGTCGATACTGCAGAACAGAAAACACACATCAGTTATAGACACTACACGTGCAGAGTTTCAACTTTGTTACAAATAGAAACAATAACAACATAATTATAACTTTTTAAAGTAAAAGATAACAACAAAGATACAGGTAACAGAAACAGAAACAGCAATTGAGCAATGGTTATGTTGAAATCAGTGGATTTAGGAAACTGAATTCAGAGAAGACAGATGGTCCAGTCACGCTCCGTTCAACATTCAGTATAGATTACATGATTTTGATTTTATTTTATTCAGTTTGACTTACAATTCAGGAGGATCTCTAAATAATCGTCCATAAATCAGCTTAGAAATCATAAACAAAATACACTTCTCGTGACTCCGGATCTTGCCTAAGAATCATCACATTTTTAAGTTTTCTTCAGTATCAAACTGATCCAGTATTAACTGTCCGAACATCCATGGGAACGTTTCAAACAAGAACTGCCAACTGCTAATTCAGCATAACCTTTAAAACTCAAGTTGTGCCCACAGCTAACTGACTGACTCTGTGGTCAAACATTATGAGAAATGAGGAGCCAACTCATGGAGCATGGAAATCCCCCAAATTAAAGCTAGACAAAGAATAATAAGGGAGGGGAGGGCATTATCGAGGAGTGTTGGAGGGCTCAGCTGTCTTAATTTAAGACTGGTGTCAGACTTTGAAAACGCCCTGGTCCACACTGCTGACGCTTCATCAGTTCCCTATTTTTCCACCATTACAGTTTGTTCACATTTTAATGTCGCATGAGAGTCTCTGAGGTCCAATGACAGTCATGTGAGAGTCATCAGAGTCCCACAATTAAAGTGTTTATAAACTGCCGTGAAGTGATGTCATAGTGTCCTCAAACTGTCTCTGTGTGGACACATGCAGTCCTTCAAACGTGCAGCACGGAGAGGCAGCAGAGACCTGATACTCCGTGTGTGTCCCTGGTATGAACATATGATATGTGATCTGGGTGAAGAAGGCCGCACATGTAAATGAAGCAGAACTAACTACATTCAAAATGTGATCATATGGCCCCGACCACAATGTGATCAGATCACAGTCGCTCCATTCAGTAGTCTGGCCTGCTGGTCTTATGTATAATTTTATTTTTTTTATTTTTACTTCATTTATTGGTTTAACTCATGTCTTATTATAATTTTAACTGTTGGTCTTTATTATTGTATTATTTCATTCTTACTTTTACTGTCTTATTAGAGAGGGGATAGGAAGTTTTATTTTGGCGTCGTTGGGCAAAAATCCCACGACAAACTTTGAGCACATTGTAATTTAAGCAGACGTCTGTACCTCCTCTCAGCTCTGTTTTCAGAATGAGGGTGTTACAATTGGCTGCTCCAAAAGATGTAATGGCGGAGAACCCTGCAGATACCCTCCTCAACACTAGGTGGCGATATGCGTTGTTTCAGCAGGTTAATACGGCCCCCTTTCCGGTTGACCTATTACGTCACTTAATAATAAACAACTGGAGTCTGGCGGCAGACCGGCATTTTCGAACAACAGCAAGATGGATAATCGTACAGCTTTGTTCATCTCGTATGTAATGTACTGATTGTGCAGATAAGGTGCACGCTATCCCTCGTGGTCATGGTGATTTCGAGAGGCAGACAAGAACGCCGTATGCTGTTGGAGGGCTACAACAATAGCATGTCTTGTCTGTTCCGGGGTCATACGCCAGTGCGGGGGGTGTGAAGCATGCGCACATGCATTGTCTAGTTTAACTCCGATTAAGGCGTATACATGCCGGAGAAAATCGAATTCCAATCGCATTATCTGGGTGTCTTAATCGGAGTTGGAGAACTCTGATATTAGTCGGAGTAACGCGTTTACATGCACTTCAGTTGTCCAGTTATAGTCGGATTAAGGCAATAATTCGGTTTTTTCAAGTGTCATGTAAACGTACTAATTGTGATTCCACCTGAAATGTAATGTGCTATACAAATAAAATTTTGCTTTTGCTTCAATGGTTCTGGGCAGACAGAGCACGACCAGAGCATCCTTCAGTAACAAACACACCAGTAACAGCATCATAAAGAGTGTGAACGTCAGGTCACCCTGTAGGTGTTGAACGGCTCCATGCCGGTGATGACTCCATCTTTGGCAGGACTTTCACTGTAGCAGCACTGAGAATTCGCAAAGCTCTTGAAAGCCTCACGAGCCACATCCTCTGACAGAGTGGGGATGCTGCAACACACACACACACACACACACACACACACACACACACACACACAGAATCACATCATGAGTTAAACCAGAATATTCTCTGAACGCCATTTTTTAATCTAACAAACACAGAGCCACATCAGCATCTCATGATTGGCTGGTGAGATAGGTGATGTCAGGCCTTACTTCCAGTCCTCAGGTACAGGGCCAGGTTGGGGCGGGGCTATGGGCTCCATGGGCATAGGAGGGGGCAGGTAACCTCCTGCAGCAACAAAAATAAATCTTCATTGTTCATTTCAGATTGGGAATGTGGGAGAGTGAGGGGGGATGACATGCAACAAAGTGCCAGGGGCTGGAATCGAACCCGAACCTCTGCGGTGGACTCAGCCTGTATGGGGCCCACACTCTACCAGGTGAACTAAAGGTGGCCCCAGAAACACAAAGTTTAAGCTGTTGCAACTTCATGAATGTTATGTGAAGAGTTGTAGGCTGGACTCCTCTTACCTCCTCCTGCCACAGTGCCTTCGTAGCCGGGCACATTTCCAAACATGTTGGCCGCAGGGGCGGAGGGAGGGGGATACACAGCTGGAATAAATAACAGGAAACAGTTCAAAATAAGTGAAAACACTTGTTTAGGTGGAGTGAGGACACGCAAGGCCTTTAAAGGAAAAGCTCAACATTCTGGGAAATACTCTTGTTTTCTTTCTTGCACTGGAGCTGGATGAGAAAATCGATACCATTGTAATTGTTCCGTAAACATGAAGCTAGAGCCAGCAGCTAGTTAGCTTAGCTCAGCATAAAGACAGGAAAGGAAAGGAAAGGAAAGGAAAGGAAAGGAAAGGAAAGGAAAGGAGGTGGTCATGATGGGGAGAAGGGGGTATGAAAGGAGAAAAGAAGCTAGAGAGGGGCCGGAGAAGGTAGGAAAAGAAAGGAGGAGCTATAGATAGATAGATAGGCAAGTAAAAGAGGAAGTAGGACAGGACAGGACAGGATGTGGCTACGAAGGGTAGAAAGGGGTATGTAAGGACAGATAAGCTAGATAAGGAGACAAGGGGATAGAAAAGGAGGAGGTATATTAGGAGAGGACAAGGTAGGAGAGGGAATAGAGAAGGGGAGGAGGTACGAAAGGAAATGAGGAGATAGAGAGGAAAAGAAGTAGATAAAAAAAGAGGAGGTAGGAAAGGACAGGAGGAGGTAGGACAGGGAAAAAATAGGTACGGAAGGAAAAGGTAAGGTTAAGAAGATAAGGAAGAAGTACAGATAGAGAGAAGGAGGTAGGATAGGAAAGAAAAGGAAATGAAATGAAAGGAAAGGAAGCAAAACAAGACATAACATAACAAAACAAAAGGAAAGGGAGTGGTTATGAAGGAAAGAAAGGGAAATGAAAGGACATATGTAACTAGAGAAGGAGATGAGAGGGTAGGAAAGAAAGGGAGAAGGCACAAAAGGAGAGAGGAGGGTAGGAGAGGGGATAGAAAGGAAATGAGGAAGTAGGAGAGGGCGAGAGAGAAGATGTAGGAAAGGAAAGTAGGAAACACAATGGAAAAGGAGTAGACAGGAAAAGAGAAGAGAAAGTAGGAAAGGAGAGGAGGAGGTAAAGAAGGCAAAGAGGAGGCAGAGGAGTGGATGAGATAAATGACAGGAGGAGGGAGGAGGACAGAAAAATAACAAAGAAAAGAAGATGGTAAGGAAGGAAAGGGGAAGGTACAGATGGAGAGGAGAAGGTAGGAAAGCAAAAGAGAGAGAGAGATTTTGCAGGGGTGGTGGAGGAAGTACGAAAAAAGAGGAGGGAAGGAGGAGAAAGTACAAAGGGACAGGAGATGAAGAGGGAGAGGAGGTAGGGAAGGAAATGAGGTAGGAAACAGGTGGAAGAAAAGGTTTAGGAAAGAAAAACATGAGAGACAAAAGAAAGGATTTTATAGGAAAAGAAAGGGGAAGTCAGAAAGGAAAGGAGGGGGCAAAGAAGGTGAAGAGGAGGAGAAAGGAAAGGAAAGGACAGGAAAGGAAAGGAAAGGAAAGGAAAGGAAAGGGAGCCAAACAAAACATAACATAATAAAAAGACAGGATGTGGTTATGAAGGGGAAAGGGGGTATGAAAGGACATATGTAGCTAGAGAAGGAAACAAGAGGGTAGTAATGAAAAGGAGGATGTATAGTAAGAGAGGAGAAAGTAGGAGAGGGGATAGAGAAGGGTAGGAGGTGAGAAAGGAAAGGAGAAGGTGAAGGTGGAGGAAAAGATGCAAGAAAGGAGAGGAGGCGAGAGGACAAGGAGTAGATAGAACTAGAAAAGAGGAAGTAGGAAAGGAGAGGAGGAGGAAAAGTGGAGGCAGAGGAGATGAAGGACAGGAGGAGGTAGGACTGGAAAAAAGGAAGGGAGAAGGTTTTAGAAAGAAAGACAGAAGAACAGATGGAGAGAAGGAGGTAGGAAAGGAAAGGAAAGGAAAGGAAAGGAAAGGAAAGGAAAGGAAAGGAGGTGGTTATGACGGGGGAGAAGGAGGCTAGAGAAGGAGATGAGAAAGTAAAAGAAAGGAGGAGATACAGAAGGAGAGGAGAAGGTAGGAAAGAAGGAAGGATGAGAAAGGAAAGAAGGAGGTACAAAACAGGTGGAAGAAGAGGTGTAGGAAAGGAAACAGGAGATACACAGGGAAAGGGAGTAGATAGGAAAAGAAGAAGGAAGTCAGAGAGGACAGGAGGGGGCAAATAAGGCAAAGAGGAAGTAGAGGAGTGGAGGGGATATAGAAGGGCAGGAGGAGGTAAAGAAGGAAAGGAGAGGAGGCGGGGCAGGAATAAAAGAGGAAGAGAGAAAAATCAGTGTGTTTCTGTTTATTATAATGTTCATATTCACATTAGTTCCGCATTTTCACGTCCCATTTTACTGCAGTTTAAATAAAGAATATGTGTTGACTATACAGAGCAGAGATCTGAGACTTGAAAGGAGACATTTAATGAATTAAATTTAACTAATAAAGTGTTTTTTCTTTAATATTCCAGCCCATATCAGATCATTTCTACTCACAATCTGTTTAAAAGCTGCAAAATCTTTAATCCAATTATAATCGAGGGGCGACTCCACCTGCAGACATCACCTCCACCAGGTCTAAATAAAACCCCGCCACACTTTGACACCTTAAACCGGGTTTAAATGTACTCCAGTAAACAGAATACAGATTTATAACGTGTTGAAGTTGTATTTGTTTCTTTATGTAAGTGTTTGCGGGAAGCTGCAGCCGTGCACTCCTCCTCCGCCTCCTCCTCCTCCTGCTCCTGCTCCTGCAGCCTGACGGTGTCCTGCAGCAGCAGCTGGGTGGTGTTATGGTCAGTGTGGTGACCTGTGTCATGTTGTGTCCTGTGGTGTGTGTCAGTTCTTACCTGCGCTGGTCATCCTGCTGCTGTTTGATCAGTTACTGTATCAATAATCCAGACAGTCTTCCCCTTAGCTCCACACCACCGTTACAAGGGTCCACTCCACACAGCGTCAACAGGGCACGACTTCCGGTGAAACCTTAAAAACTAAAAGTCTAACTAACTTGACTTTTCAGGTCTTTTTTCTCTCCAGATTTTTACCACTTAAATAACACAGATGTTTAATCTTAATAAGTATTTTTCTTAGTGGCCAATGTGTCTGAAATATATTGTGAAGTAAGTATCGACACATTTTGAAAATAGGTCTACAACCCACCATATATAAAGTTAAATATGATATGAAATGAAGTAGAGGTGCAGAGTACAAATGAGGAAGAAACACATTAATGATCAGGGCATCAGTTACATAATTTAAATAAGGAGCAATGAATCATTTTTTTTCTAGTGTATTATTTTATTTTTATTCTAAGAGAGAATGGTGTCTGTATCTGTCTTGTAAATGCACTAATTTTCATCATCATTTCATTGCATTTGTATATTTACCAATACTTTCTTTATTCATATGTATTTACTTATGATCTTTGCAAACTGACACCACCCTTAATAAAATGCTTTAACTAGAAGCAATGAAATAATGTATGGAAAGGTGCATCAGTGTCAGGGACTGTTTGTTATTAATGAGGGGTAGGGGTGGTGCAAAAAGGGAAGGACATGTTAAATTATTTTTTGAGCACTGGGGAGGGGCTTATGTTTTTTATTTTTGTTAAGGTGAGGACCATACAAATTTAGATGATTGTATTTCAGTCTATTGGAACAGGAGGAAGGCATGTTTCTGAGTTTAAAAAATTGTCAAAATGACACCATTTATTACAGCCAGAAACTGTAAAAACAGAAATAATCATTGGATTTCCAAGTTTCTGATGGCCCTTGGACAAATCATATGCAATTAACACTTCCATCAGAAAAAACATAACCAAATCTGAACTTAAAATAGCGATAGTTCGTCAAAATTACTTTATCATATGGTTATAGTTTAAAATATAAACAATTTGCACAAACTAACCAGCACAACAAAAGTGAAAACCAAGGCCTTTTTTTTAAACTCCAGGATTTCATCTTCAACTTTTAGTCCAGTTCAGACTAAAACAGAGAGCTTGGCGGGTACGGAGCACCTGCCGCAGTGAGCAAACACGCCAATCTGCGATCATTTTAACTTGACGAGCAGACTTTACTGCAAGGCTGTTGAAACAGGTGACTGATTTACATTCTAAAACCAGCCATCGGTGATTTGACCAGCTGAGTTGCAGGTGACACCATCAACCAGCTTGAGTCGAGCTCAGACGGCCAGTTGACACCACTGGCACTTTTCTCTGCAACGTTCGAAAGCACTTTGGTCTGGCTGCAAATCATTGGTCTGTACTGGGCTTTTAACTTTCAAACATCAAAAGGTAATTTTAAAAACTCTCATAACCAATGTATGGTGGAGGGAGGGTCATGCATGTTCAGCCAATTACTCAGGGAGGCTTGAGGAAAAATATTTGTAGCTTTGGGGAAGGTAAAAAAAATAAATAGAGAAGTCACACTGAAGCCACCCGCTCCTCTGTAGAGTAAAGAACAGTCCCTTATCACAGATGTTACAAATTACATGCACAGAAAATGAGTGTGAATAGGAAATGGCCAAAATGTAACATACACACACACACACACACACACACACTGCAACTTTAGGCTACTTTCAACATTTAAGCGCAATGAGCTGCTTTATTTAACAAACTCACTCTAATATGATATTTGAAAATTTGAAGGCAGCACCTTTGGTTAGGAGATGACATCATATGAAATAAACCCCTGTCAAAATGTTCTGTTTGTACTCTAAATCACAATGTGTAATATCCCATCTTTTTATTATCATGCACACACAGTCCAAAGTTATATTATAAATAACCCTCTGCACTGTTTCATAAGTCAGCATCAGAAATGACTGCAGGCTTTTATTTTGAAGGATACAGACCAACCTCCGGTGTTACTGTGAGTTTCTCTCCGGTGCCTTGACATCACAGATCTGCAGGAATGTCGACCACGCCCCATCTGGAATGGATTACAGAGCAGCATGGATACCACATAGGGTGGACAAAATAACATGAACACCTACAAAGTGAACATCAGAGGATTTACTGAATAATTAACTCATGATTTTTATTCACCCTCTGCAGAAATATAAATCCTAACAGGAGACAGTGTGGGCGTGAGCAGCAGCATCTCTGCAGCCCTGTCCTCATGAAGAGGTCGATGGGTTTGAATCTGATCTGATCTGCACAACAGGTTACAACTAAGCTGAGGGGTTAATGAAAGGAGTCTGCAGAGGGAAATTAGAAGAGACGGGGTTAGTTCCTTCAGAAATTAGACTGTTAAATCAAGGGAGAGTGTGTATGAAATACATGTATGGTGCAATATACTGTGTATATATAGGCCTATGCGCTCTCTATGTGAGGGTGTGCATGTGTGAGTGTGTGAGGGGATTAAAGGGGGGGACTGTGTGTTGCATTTGTGGTTATATCTGATTTAATTTGCATATTTGGAACAATAATATTTACCTTGACTCAGACACAACACCAGTATTTCACTGTCACACTGTTCCTTTAACATCAGTACAACAGGCCGCGAGCTGCTCTCTCTGTGTGGCGGACATGTCGAGGCAGTTTGTGTATCCTGGAGGTAAATATTTCTCAGGTCAGTAGGAGGCAGCTGCTGTGACGATCCTGACAACTGATGTCATGACGTCAGCCCCCCTCCCCTCCCCTGCCTCACCCAGCCAGCCGTGTTGGAGGTCCCCTCGTTCCTCAGGTTGTTTAAACAGAATCAGTGGGTACAAGGTGTTCAGACATCAGGTTGAAGGTTAAGAAGCAGAAAGGAGCGCTTTTTATTCAGTGTTAGAAATGCTCATGTGTTGGTGAAGCATATGAGCAGGGCCGGATTAACCCTTTAAGAGACCCCAGGGCAGAAAAACTGTTAATCCCGCTAATCCCCCCGTCCCTCCTGCTCTCCTCCTGGACATCTCCATATTTACTTTGTAGTAACTTTGTTTGTCACATTAGTTCAGGAGGATGCAACATGTCTGCGCAAACACAAAATGAAGGTTTTAAGACTAAATTATGTCCCAACATCTCTTAAGGCTCTTATTTCTGCTCCCGCCTGATGTTCGTGTCTGTCCCACAAAGGGATTTAGACAGCATGCTTCTGCGTGTGGGTGCAGTGTCAGGCATGTGGTGTCAGGTCTGGACATGAGGCTCTCCACCAGGGGCCCAGAGGACACCCACCTCCCTGCAGTATCCTACGCCACAGCTGAAGCCACAGGCTGGCATTTCCCACACAAGCACCAAATAAAATGTTTACGAGGAAACGCTCTGTGATCTCTCTCTACTTTCCTCTAATCCGTGTCTGTTTCTTGTCTCTTAGTCGCCTGCAGTATCATAAATGTAAGACTTTATCCATCATATGAATATACTCTTACGTTTCATAAACTAGCACTGGAGTTTATATTTATTTATGTTAAACTTGATCTATCTTGGCTGATCTCCTTCTACTTTCTATATAACTGTCCTACACATTCACTCATAGTTGCTCTTTTGCTCCTCTTGTTCATGTTGGATTAAGGATCGTTGATGGGTCTGTCGCACTGGTAAGGAAGCTGTTAGCCCCGGGCTAAGACAGCGTACACACTGGCACAATCCTGACACATTCCAAGTGGGCTAAACCCGACTTTAGCCTGGGGCTTCCTGTTCTGCTTGGGAACAGGGTGAGCCTTGTGTTTGTAGGACTAACCCCTGAAAATGGACTTAAAAGTAATTTAATCATTTTATTCAGGCAGGCAGGCAAAAAAGGCGAGCTGAGTGCTGGGCAGGAGACTTGATTTACTGGGAACTGTGGTGGAGGGATGCACATGGAGAAAGCTGCTAGCCATAACGGACTATATCAACCACCCTCTCCACAACATCCTGGCTGGAAAGAGGAGCAGCTGCAGTGAGCAACTCGTCTCATTGCTCTGCAGGACTGAGAGGTTCAGGAGATCCTGTAATTGTTGGGTTGGATCTATATGTAATGAATCAGGGATAAATAAAGTATCTATCTATCTATCTATCTATCTATCTATCTATCTATCTATCTATCTATCTATCCACTTTCTGCTTCTCCTCCACTATACTTCAAAGGGAAATATTGTACTTTTTACTCCACTACAATCATTTAATAACTATAGTTACTTGTTACTTTACAAATTAAATGTTGTGCACTCAAACCGTATGAAAATACACGAGTGCAGCTGAAAAGATAAGTTCACTGATTAGAAATTTAATTGGCAACTATTTTGAAAATCTTTTGTGATTCCTTGTAATTATTTCAATTATTTTGATTCATTAAATGTTGTTAAATGATCTGCATCAATGCATTTTCACGCCTGCACATACATACTTCTACTTACAGTTTTTCTCAATCGCTTTGGTGCATTTCTCACATCACTATTAACATCTGCACAAGAGTTAGTGCATTTCTCAAAACAGTTAGTGCAAACTGCAAAACCTAGTTGATAACCTGCAAAACTGTGTCACTTGCTCAAAATGGATAGTTCATTCCTCAAAAGCAAGTATTCATGTCAGTGAAAGTGTCAGTGTCATCAAAATGAAAGGTCCTGACACCATTGTTTATGAACAAGAGAGTCAAATGGCTTTGTCAAGTTTTCATTGTGACAGTTTACTCTGTAAGTGTTTTCCAATGCACAAAAGTCAGATCTTGGTGACACTACCTGAAAGTACTCAAGACAGCACTATACACTATTTGCACAGCCATTTGAAAACTACAGTAAAGATACACATTACTGTATTTAGTGAGGTAACAGAGTACAAGACACTGAATATGTGTGTTTCACATTTTTACTCCAATTCTAATTTGTTCACAGCATTGTGCAAAAGAAAAATACACACTTACTTATTACTCACGTATGACACAATGACAGTAGTGCAGATTGTTTAGTGCTGAATTACTGTCCAATATACACACCTGTTCTCCCGACGAAATGTTTAAATAATTGAATTTACAGTGGTTCTCCCAACATTTGGCTGCACCCTTCAACCAGCCTCAGCCATTGTGAGGCCGTGATTGACAACATGGTCCACAATTGTAGCCCCAGTTTCATCAGGAATCCGCCTATATACTTGGCCTCTTCTTCCTCTTCCCCTGTTTTGTCCCCTTCCCCTTCCTCCCCGCATCCTCACCCCTGTTCCACAGCATTGACTTTCCATTTCTGTGTCACAGTATTGTAGGCATGGCACACACTATGTCCTGCTCGGTTCATATATGTTTGCCAAGTGAAGGTTCATGGGATTCAGCTTTGAGTGACTGTGGAGAAGTGGCTTATCATTGGTTACAACTAATGCTTCACACACTCTTCCTCATCAGTGAAAGCTGAGGTTCACCTGAGAGGAATTGTTCAATTTAGGAGACATTTTCAGGAAAAAATGATAAAGAAATGTATAAAATTTGCTTGACAGATTTTGACAATTAGTTCAACATTTTTGTATGTAATGACTCAAGCAATGAAATGAGGACTATTAGTTTTATAGGGAATGACTATTCAGCATTCATAAGTATAGTTCATTTTGACTGACATGACATAAGCAAATGGTAATGTTATAAAACAGCAGAGAATTGTATGAAAGTAATTGATGCATATGCAAAAGCATTTGCAATTTGTTGGAAGGAATGAGAAACTGCTGTTATGATGTGCAGAAATGACTAAATGTTGTGGAGGCTGAACTAACAGTTATGAGAATTTTAATTCTGATCAGAGAAATGTACTAAAGCAACCGAGAAAAACTGTAAGTGACATTTTCAACGCAGGACTTTTAACAGTAACAGAGTATTTTTACAGTGTGGTATTAGTACTTTTGACTTTTACCTAAGTAAAGGATCTGAATACTTCCTCCACCACTATTTGTCCTAAATGTCCTTTTTATGTTGCATTAGTTTGTATTTTGAAAAGAAACAGACAGGCTCCAGGCAGCAGGGGGCGCCAGAGTCTCACACACCCGCTCTGCTGGCAGAGTCCTCAGTTTACATTCCTGCAGGTTTTGGCAGTGTCAGAGTGTGTAAGTGTGTGATAAAGAAGCAGAGATACAGTACTGAGGTTTTTACACTGCACCAGAGACAGACAGAGAGGAAACTGTGCAGTTTAAATAAACACAGGGGGGTGTTTGATTTTCTGTGTTCTCTGCTCTGTCACTGTAAATCAAACGCACCTCAAAGGGCCTGAAATGTTTGAAACGTCCTCTGGAATAATGTTGGGGTCAGTGATGGTGTGTTCAGACACAGATGTGTTTCTCTCATTCGGTCTGAAGCTTTCAGGTTTCTCTGCAGCTCAGAAATCAGCTGTATGCAATGTTTTCTGACGTCACCATGACGAGGAGGAGAGATCTGTTAATGTTTTTAGTGTTTGGTATGAAAAACTTACTTTGTAATATCTTAATCTGAAACTCTTGTTAGCCCTGAGCTCATGTACAAGATGTTAGCATGAGCTGAGACTGTTAACTCTGAACTGAACTTAGAACTGTTCTTTGGTCTGGGGAAAAATGGATAACCTGCTACACATTGTTGTCTTGTCTTATTCATGGTCACTGTTTTTTGTTTGTTTTTTCCAAATGAACAAAGAAGAGTAAACATGGAAGTTACATTAACTCACTGACTGCACAGTTTAAATTACAGAGGAACACAGTGAATACTTTACTTCCTACCTTCCCTTTATGTCATCCCACTGGCATGTGGCTTTTATCTTCTGTTATTGCTGAGTAACAACGTGTTAGCAGGGTTGGGCAGTAATGGTTTACATGTAATCAGGATTATGTAATCAGATTACAAAAAAATAAGATTACAGATTACAATTGAGAAAATGTGTAGTTAGATTCTAGTTATATTGTCAAGGATTACTTGATTACATTTTTTTTTACGTCAAAATATGGCAATTTCAAAATTATAAAACCTTTTTATTATAAGTTACTATTAACTCATGAAAAGCGTGGGTTTCATAGACAAGCGCACAGCTTTATGGTTGACCTGGTGGGAGTAAAAGTAATGGCCATAGCAGCCTTCCATTCCTGGTAATATCGCCATCATTTTGACTTCAGAAATGTGGATGTTGTAGAACACATAGTACACCTGTAGTTTGTGCCAGTACAGGTTTTGTCAGGGTGATTTGACTTGACCGACTGTAAAAGCTGAATATTCAAAATGCATTTTATTTCAATTGGAAATTTTTATGGACATAAAATTCTTGAGGCTGCGTCCATTGTTTTGTATCAGGTGCAATATTTTTAATGTGTTATTCCAAATTATTCAGATTAAATTATATATTTTTTATAATCCAGTGGAATATGTGTCTAATCACAAAATTCACCACGTAATTTGTATTCAGTACACATTTCAAAGCAGCTACATGCCTCGCCCACAACATCGACATGTCAGTCAGCTCCCTTCGCCCCATTCATTCAGACACAGAAGGCATGAAGAAAGTTAGCAATTAGCTTGCTACTGTATGAAGCATAAGGTTGCAAAATGTCAGTTAAGATAAGGAAAAGGGTTACATCTTGTTACTTATAAGGTGAATAACATTTTCATGTAGAATTAATTATAAAGTGGATTATTGCTATGTTTGGCCTCATGTTTTTTAACTACGACTTGTAGCGGGGTTCAAATAACTGCTGCATCTGTGGGTTAGTGGTGGGCGAGGATTGTAGGGGCTTGTCAAATGGAATATGTCTGCAGATATTAGGTCACACAGTTTTTCAGGTTGGGGAAGTGATGATGATGATGATGATGATGATGATAAGGTGATGTATCATGTCTGTTGTTGGCATTCAGCCTATGAGACACACATTAAAAGGTTTCACTCTAAAGAAGCTGTCCCTGTGCTCTTGCTTTACCCACAGTTTACAGTAACTAAAAGATTGAACACTATGAGTAATCAGCATTAAAATAGCTAATCACCAAATTTGGTGGTAATGTTTTTATTTATTTATCTGTTTTGCAGCCAGCTTTTCACTTTGAACATTACAGTCAAAGTCAAATTATATTTACTATGTCAACACTGCTGGGGTGGTCTGCATGATGTGAATCTGTTTGGCTCAACACGTCCACGCTAAGTCGCTATTAGCCTCGAGCTAACTGGAGCTGATTTCAAACAAAATCAGCACAACAGCCAGGTGCTGACGTTTCATCTCCACTGCTGGAAATAAAACAACAGAAGAAGAGCAAGAGTCCAACAGTGTCATCAATTGTTATAAAAATTTGTGTCGTCAAATCTTCTGCACAACTTTTACACCTCGGAACAAAAACACTGAGGAGGATTTTCTGATGTTTCCATTCTGAACAGATTCAGGAGGGAGCTGAACTCACAGCTCAAGTCTCTGGTCCTCCTCCACTGAGAGGATGTTTACACATCACTGTGTGTGTGTGTGTGTGTGTGTGTGTGTGTGTGTGTGTGTGTGTGAGTGTCATCCGGGTTGAGCAGAGTCATGCATTTTTTCCATTACCCTCATCAAATCAATGTTAAACACTCCCCCTCCATACTGTCCCTGTAGAACCACACAGAGTGTGTGTGTGTGTGTGTGTGTGTGTGTGTGTGTGTGTGAGTGTGTGAGAGAGAGAGAGAGAGAGAGAGAGAGAGAGAGAGAGAGAGAGAGAGAGAGAGAGAGAGAGAGACCAAAAAGCCCGATCAATAAGCAGATAGGATATTTGATCAGTAAAAACTGGGACAACCAGTCTGCCTGATGTGTTTTCCAGATAAACTGCTGCAGATTTAAACCAGTTTGTCGTCATTTCACAGCAGCTCAGATTCATTTCTCTTCACTTCTTGCAAAGAAAAAACATGACCTTGGTGTCCTCTAGCGCCACCAGCAGGTTCACATGTGAAATATTGTCATGAACTTTAAAACAGATGAAAATGACTGAAAATGTGAAAAGCAGCAGAATTAAAAAAAAAAAAAACCCTCCTCCTACAGCTCTTGCCTTCTGTCCTAAGCCCCTCCCACCACACGACCACGGGCATATGCACATGCTGCATACAGTAACACAGTGTTTCCAATACATTGATTTATTTAATCTGTTTTCATTGCACAGTTGCCTGCAGCGCATTCACTCAGCCTCTCCTTGTCCCGCTCTCTGTTTATCAGACCACAAATGAAACAAGACTTAGCTAGCTAACATTAGCCTCGCTCCCCGCCGCTGTACACTGCTTTGCTGAGGAGAGCTGGCAGCAGCCCGGAGACAGACCTGTAGTCAGGAGATGTAGCAGCTCAAATTTGGCCAGTGCTGCGGCCGCTGACTGGGGGTCTGTCTCTGGGGCTGCTGCCTTCTCTCCTACCGGTGAAGCAGTCCACAGTGGCAGGGAGCGAGGCGGATGGCACACTGTGATTCAAGAATCTCGCTAACGTTAGCTACAAAAATGTGAACTTGAAGCCGCAGCCGTGAGCCTTTCACTCCAGTGAAAAGACGCTCTCTCATTCTCTGAAATGCTTCGTCGATATTGACATGTTTTGTTTTGTTTTCTTTATCGTCAAACTCATTTGGACAGTGTTGGCAGTTGTTGCCAATACTGTAGTCTGACTCAGCGGATGTAGACTGTGGATATATACCTACCATGGCCAGCTATTTCTGCTCCATCCCCCTCCACGCGTGCTATACCATTTTCCAAGAGCACTGTCGCTGCATCCTGGGCTTAGCACTGCCTAAGACCATTGTGATTGGTTTAGAGAAATACAAACAACCCAGAGTGTCATTTTCCACTACACCAGAATGATAATAGGTGCATCCAGACCTTTCTGTCACACTGACAAAGAGCTGTGGCTACATGAACCTACCTATGCTGGAACAGCAACTGTCTCTGCAGGATTCTCTGCCATTGAATCAGGCTTGTGGAACAGCCAATAGGAACGCCCTCTCTTTGAAATGACCTGTGATCGGCTAAAGTCTCTCATCACAACCTAGATTTTCTAAAGCCTGAAAACAGAGCCAAGAGGAGGTGCAGAAGCCTATTTGGTAAATAGCAAATGGACCTGCACCTGTAGCGCCTTTCTAGTCTTTCGACCACTCAAAGCGCTTTTTACACTCCGTGTCCCATTCATCCATTCACACACACATATTCATACACTGGTGGCCGAGGCTAGGTGCCACCTGCTATTTTTAACACACTTACACACCACTGGAACAGCCATCAGGAGCAATTTGGGGTTCAGTATCTTGCTCAAGGACACTTCAACATGCAGACTAGAGGAGCAGGAGTTCGAACTACTGATCTTCCAACTAGTGGACGACCTGTTCTACAGCCAGAGCCACAGCTGCCCCTGCAGACCACTTAAATTATATGCTCAAAGTTTTTGTACAGGATTTTTTGCTCAATGACACTAAAACAAAACTTCCCACCTCAGCTTTAATTTATCTGATACTTGGTTTTATCTGCAAAACTAAAGACAGCCTGAACTGTACTTTGCGTTTTGAAACATTAGCATGTAAACACGCTACTAAGACAGTGGGTGAACATGGTAAATATTTCTCTAGCGTGACTGTGAAGTCTTAAGTCTTGTTTAAATCCAACTTCCACCAAAAGCATGTCTTATGTTTGGGCCATTAGCACGGTTACAAAGAGACAGTGTTTGTATGCAGCCTGTCGTGTTATGAGTCACTGTCCCATCCATCAGCTGAACACACCGTCTGTGTTTTGTCAACCCCACACAGGAGTCAGGATGCAACCCTGATGTTATGATGACCACTCAGTAAAAACCGCCTCTTCTTCAACTGTCGCTAACGGACCTCACGTCCCCATGGCAACGGTAAACATCCAGGAGGCCCGGGGGGTTTCATGTGGCGACCTGAGAAGAGTGTGTTTAGTTATAATCTCCTCTCCTGCAGTGGAAGAGATCATGACTGAAAACAAGACACACATGAGAAGATTTGATTAGTAATTTTACATTAAAGCAAAGAATTATAAAAAAGAACCAAATAATCTAAATCTAATAAAAACATAAAATCAAATGAAGATAATGGCTCAATTCATAAAATGATCTAAAATGAATAAAATAAAGAACAATTTACCGCTCACAAAGCCCTGCTTTTCATAACTTAACCTTTAAACGCTGAAGAAAAGCTAACTCCTAGTTTGGAAGTATTGTCAGGTCACTACTGTAGGCAGTGAGCTTGTTAGCCTGACATGTTGACGTTAGCAGCTTCGTTAAAGCAGATAAATACAATGTTAAATCCGTTCCTAACAATGTGCTCCTATTTTTTTCGGTTTTGGAACAATCTAAAAAAAAAAAAGACAACCAGGTCTCACTTAGTCTCTTACACAGACACCGATGATGTCAGCACGCTGGCTGACTCTGCCGTCTGTGGACATTCCCATAGGAAAGTTGTAACAGAACTAGCGCTGGCTCCCAGCAGCTGTGATGTGATTGGATCCAAACCCGTGTACTTCCGTACTTCCTCGACCAACGGCTGATTAGCTTTGCCTTACACCCGCCTACACCGGAATTGCTGTTCCCCGAATTGTTGTCTGTAGTACAGTACAGAAAAGGAAGTGTTCAGGGCATCGCAAGAAGAGATTAAAATGGATATGATTTCATTTGATTCAGCTATATTGCAGAGCTGCAATGTCCACAAGATTGGAGAAATTAAGGATTTACAGCGTGCCATACCCATGGCAACGCCGTCACGTGGTCTGGATATTCCCGCCCATTTCTATTACAAAACGAAAGACAAATATCCCCAGACTCCCATTCTGAAGTAAGGGAGGCTGGTCACGCGAGACTAGGTCTCACTCTGAAGTCTTTGAAATCCAGTGCTTGGGCAGTGACTTGCGGCATAGGACACCGATGAAAAAAGCATGTATGACTGGGTGACACACCGATTCACATAATATCTCACTTAAAAATAAAGGAAAGAAAGAAATGTCATCAGTACACGAGCTTCGTCATGAGTAAGATACATGAAATTATACGATGGCAATAAAACGTATTAAAAAAAACAAGAAGTTCATTCTTCCAGTCAGCGATTTCACATATATGACAACAGAAAACATTCTAGCGTTCAAACTCGTGCGAATAACATGACGCAAAAATTCGCATCTCATTTGGTGTGAACACAACATTAGGCTACTGGACATCTGTAAAACACGATCTTGAAAGGACTGTTCATTTTAGACTTTATTCTGCACAGTGTTGAACTGAAAACAATAGAAACCTCAGGAGAACAGCACAGTGGACACAGTGGAAAATACAGAACATCCTGAACAGACACCTGTTCACACACACACACACACACACACACACACACACACTGAACACTCATCCATCAGCCCAACAGTTATGATCCGTCACAGTCAGTTTTTTCCGTCATCTGTAGGAAAAGTCACAAAAACGTTGGGACCAAACGGTCAAACAGGAAAACAAGTTGTTCACTGTGATCACAGCGACGCACGTTACGGTCAGCTGACTCCTTTCGCCGCTGATCATTTTTATTGTCGACTCACTGAGTGTGACAATCACCGCAGACGCCACCATCCACGCTATCCCACCCAGAGAGAACTTCAACAAGTCAAAGAAGATCCAACCTGCCACTCCTGGAGGACATGTGTCTTCAGAGGACGGCCAGGTCGTGGCAGCTCTTGGACCGCACTTTGACCGCCATGCGCTGGTTGTTGCGTGCCACCAGTCGGTCCAGGAAGCGGCGAGCCTTCTGGGTGAGGCTCTCTTTGCGTCTGTATATGGAGCGTCGGCGCTGAATGGCCTCGCTACCGTCCTGACGGAGGCGGATCTGTCGGATCACACCCTCAAACAGCTCGGTCACGTTATGTTGCAGAGACGCCGACGTCTCAATGAACTTACAGTCGAACACCACCGCACACGCTCGGCCCTCTGGGAAAAAGACACATACAGAAAGAGGGTAATTATAAAAACAACATCAGACAATTGTTGTTAACTTGTTCCTATTGATATGTGTATGTATGCACCCCTGTGACCTTTGACCCCCACCTTCCACAGCGACTTCTCTGGACCGGACCAGGTCACTCTTGTTGCCAACAAGGATGATGGGCAGGTTTTCGGCCTGGCGGATGCGTCGCAGCGTGATTCGGAGCTCAGCGGCAGCGTCAAAGCTGGAGCGGTCGGTGACAGAGTAGACGATGACGTAAGCACTTCCGACCTTTAGACAGTCATCTTGAGAGGTGTCGTCCTCCCCCTCCTGACAGGAAGAGAGACATGGACACAAGAAACATGTTTCTATTTTAATCAATATTTCATATGAGTTAATATTTTAAAAGTCTATGATTAACTTTGCTAGTTCTGATCAGAGTCGGGTGGCAGCACATTGAGCAGCACAGCCTGAATATCCTTTGATCTAGCAACGTTTGTAAGGTCTTCCTTGGAAAGTTTGCTCTGAAGAATGCTGTGACATGTAGTTTCTTGTGTGTGTTCTGGGTCCAACCATGGCAGCGATTAATGCTGCGTTCAAATGGGGTCATGTTTACAGTGTTCATGAGATGAGTCCATATGAACGCCCCCTCTTGTGGTATCACAACCTCGTAGTGAGAAAATGTATGTAAGCTCTGAGTTCATGAGTTGTGATATGTTAGCTGATGTTTTCAGAAATGGTACAGACCATGGGCGTTATTTCTTTGGTGAATGCTAAGTTAATATATTTCACTTTCAGTCGTGTGGAGTTGTTCTTCATAATTTCATGATGTGTCTGGGGAAAATGTTGATAATCCCAACAGCTTCATCTTTTTCCTCTGACATCGTGCCTTTGCATTTCCTGCATCACGTGACCCACTGTTTGCTAAATCGTTAGTCTCAGTGGCTTCCTGACTCCGACAGTAGCGTATATGTTGCCGTTGCCTCGCAGCAGTGCTCTCATAACTTGAACCACTTGAATGCCAATCATATCATGAACACATTCTCACTCCGACCTGGTCACATATCAACGTTTGCAATGTACCCTGGCTGCGTTAGTTAGGAAATTTACATACAGTCTCTTTCAAAATAAACGTACTACGTCAGTACAGTATTTTTTTCCTTCAACAACAACAGATTTTCATGTCATAACCACAAGCTCATGAGTTCCATTTAATGTCAGCATAATCAATCAATCAATTCAATTTTATTTATAAAGCCCAATATCACAAATCACAATTTGCCTCACAGGGCTTTACAGCATACGACATCCCTCTGTCCTTTGGACAACTGAATCTACATAGACTGAGATCAACAGTCAGAAGAATGCTGTGACGTCACAGCGTCACAAATAATCCAGCATCCTAACAAACACTAATAAATTAGTCAACCACTATGAATCTTTAAACTGAACTACATAATATTGTGTCAGTTTGAAAAGTGATTTGTGATTTCCATCTCTTTGCCTCAGGTGTCATGGTCTGATGAAACAGGCTCACTGGCCCTTTAATTCTCATTAACAATAAAACAACATGTCTTCTACTATGTTCATATTCTCATTTTTATCTTATAGTGTTACTGTTTTGCGATCTGCATTTATCTGTTGTTCTGTCAGAGACTCAATGATATTTCTGTTTAGATGCTATATTAATGTAAACTGCTTTGGTTCCACAATAAAAGCCTCTCTGCAGTGGAGGAGGAGCAACAGGGAGTCTGCCTTTATCACACAGGTAAGCAACCGAGCAAACTCATTAACAGTGATCCTGGCACTCAATCATTTTTTTAATCACTTTCACTTTTATGCATAGAAACAACATGTATCTTCCAAATTCTGACTTATTGTCACAAAACAGGTTTTCTAGAGAGTATTCTATAAAATGTACCTTTGCATAAAGTTTATCCATCTGTAAATAACAAAAGCTTTCCCAGTAAATGACATTTTATGATCTCAAAATAACAAACTAATGTTTCTGAGATCACAAAATAATACTTTTGTTAGCACAAGGAATTATTTGGTTTTTTATTTCATGATCTACACAGAATTATTTCAAGTAAAAATAAAGTGCGAGAACATCAGTCATCAGCCACATAAGGTCCCTTTGCAGGACACCGTGTAGCTTTAATCCTTTACTTAAAAACTGACACCTAATGCTTCACAGCTGTGCTTCATCAACACACACACACACACACACTTTACCAGTTTGTCGTTCTCCCAGGTATCCATGACGATGAGTGTGGTCTCCTCTCCATCTACTGTCAGTGTCCGCTCATATGTGTCTTCTGTAACAAACAATAAACACAAACAATAAACAACAAGACTGAGATGCTGCAGCCATGCTCGCAGCTGTGAGGCTGTGCTTAGACACATTGATGCTTTGAGCTAAATGCTGACGAGGTGATGTTGAGCAGGTGTAATGTTTACAATGCTCATCATCCAGTTTTACTTGTTAGAATGCTAACAGTTGCTAATTAGCACCAAAGCACACTGCGGTTTGGTCATAAACCAAAGTATTAGACATGTTAATACTTGATGGAGTTGTCGCATTTACAAATGTTCTGGTATTTCATGGCAATCTATCCAGTGGTTGTTGAGATATTTCAGTGACTCTGGACCAAAGTCGTGAACTGACCGACCAACATCTTCGTCCCTGGAGCAATGCCACTAGCACAGCTAAAAACAATAAACAACATGGAGCACCAACAACAAATCACAACTGCCTGTTATATCTGTGATCAAAAGAGACAAACAACAACCTGGTAAACAACATTGACATCACAGTTAATAACTTGAGGCAAACAACAGCATCAGGACTCTGAGCTATAACAACAACAATCAAAACATGTGAAAGTGAAGCAGAAAGTAACCCAGACACAGAGCTCAGTCGACCTGAAAGCTAACAGCAGACAGGCTCTGCCCCCACGCACCATGTCAGACTACCACTGGATCAATACTGGTTGTCAATCATGGCCTGGATCCAATCAACACGTGACACAGGAGCTGATCGATGATGCCAGGTCAGTCAAGGTTGTGATGTCAGAGCAAGAACGCAGAAACTGAGCACTGAGGACTGAACTGGAGTTTGAAAGCCACAACACAACAATAGAACATGGTGGAAAACATCAATGGGGTTCTGCAGTGATTCAGTCAGTCGGTCACTTCCATTAATTTGTTGGATTAAAAAAAAAAAGGTCAAAATCTGTGCAGCAGAGTTCACAGGGGGAGGCCAAACTCCATTCATCTGCACACACTGTGATGACACAGAGCTGGTTGAAAATCGGAAAGTTTCTTTCATGCGGAAAGTCAGTAACATGTTTGTTCAATACATTCATCAGTAAGACTATCAAAAGAAAAGTTCGCTTTTTATTTTGATCTGTCATCTAGGGCTGCCCCCGACTAGACATTTTCCTAGTCAACCAATAGTCATCATTTAGGGCCATTAGTTGACTAGTCGCCTGCATGTTTACGATATTAATTCAATTATTAAATTATATATTGTGGGCGCGGCAACGCAATGGTTTGAGTTGAAGGTGTGAGAAAGAATAGTATCAGTAACATTGTTAACACTGTGCTACATTACAGAGAAATACAAAACCGTACTAATGAACCTTCATTAATATAGGCCTATATTTTATCTACAAGTGCACGTCACACACTGAGCGAGCCGCCTGTTAATGACGCTGTCGGCAAAGCAGTAATGATTGTGCTAAGTGGCTAATGGGCATGCACGTTTGGTTGACTATCGGGGGCAGCCTGACTGTCAACCAATAGAAATCCTTTCCCACAGAAACCTTGGACACTGAGTCTGATGCATTTTATTGTTCTATTTGTTGGGAAAATTCGCAATATGATGCAAAATGGAAAGACAAGACCACATGAATTAACCAGACACCCAACATAAATCCCACCTCCAGGTTGTTCGTCTTTCTCTGTGATCCCAGCAAAGATTCCTGCGAGACTGGTCTTTCCGACGCCATGGTCGCCTAGCAACACCACTCTGTAAACACAGTCTGAGTCGCTTTGCGAATCGTCGTCAGAGTCTGAACTCCACTGGGCGCGGTAGTGGAGGGACTTGTCTCCAGGGTGGTAGGACGCCGACTGTCCCAGAGGAGGGTGGCTGCGTTGTGGGCACGGCTGCTCGGGGTCTGGCTGGGTGCTGGTGGGGTGCACCGGATCCTGAAGGTCCCGAGTCCAGGACGGGTGCTGGTAGAAGTGGGCGGGAGGAATTGGTGTGCTGCATCGCCGCCGCAAGGGCTCCTTCTCTCTCTGGGTGTTGAGGGTCATGTTGCTACGGTAACTGCATCAGGACAGGACGGGCCTGAGGGAGGAGACAGAAGGATTCAGGTTTTAGAAGCCTGGTTTACTTTGGACTTTAAACATTTTCTGCGACAAAGCATTGGTGCCGACCTCCAATAGTTTAACTTCTCACCTTGCTACAGTGATGTAGAAGTGTACTCCAGGGTGTGTCAGTACACTGTGACATCACTGTTTGTTGTGGTTACAGGTGCAACATACAGGAAGTGACACGGTAGCCCTTTTTACACAGAGATCCACGATAGGGCTGCAATAAAACCCTTTACTATGCCGCCTTTGCTTTCTTTGTACAGAACCAAACAACACTGGCATAATGTTGTTCCAGAGTGTGATTTCAGATAGCATGCTGGTATTCTCGAAACAAAAGAGGCATGACGTGATGTGACGTGAAATATTCACACCTAGCAGCACTTTCTTAACAATAACAATGGCAAAACATGGCAATAACAATCATTTACCATCCCTGTTATATGGCTGTTGATCTCGTCCTTTGTTCGGACAGCACAGAGCTCCTGGACCTCACTGTCTCCCCAGTTTGCAAACATTTTCAGCTTCTGTTCTTCTTCTCTGAGTTAGCTGTTAACTGCTGCTACCTGTTTTATAAATCTCCCAACAGTGGGTCGCACAAAGAACATGTCAAAACATCACACCCGTCCCGTCCTGCCAGCTGTCCCTTTAACACAGTGGTGTAGTGGTAGTTGATGAGGTGGGTGTACTACTAGGTAGATAGGTAGGTTGCCGATAAGGAAGTGGGCATACTCTCCTATATATTACAATGGCTGTTTTGCTGATAGGTGGGTATACTGTCACTGGATACAAAAAGAAGTGGGTATACCCCATATACCTGAGTATACCCTCCACTACACCACTGCTTTTACACCAACATCGATTTGGCACTGTTGCTATCTCCGCTGATGGCTCAAAGGCGACCCGCTGTCCCCCCATTCTGCGATCATATCTGTCATTACAGAACTACAAGGCGCAATAACGGCGCATCATTACCCCGCCTTGAGCAGGCAGTGAAAAAGGGGCTTCTGTGTTGGCTCACATGGTCTACACACCAAAAGTTCAAGTACAGCATTACGCTGTACTTGAACTTCTGAGCAAGTGTCTCTTATGAAAGAGATGTTGTATCTCAAGAGACTTCATTAAAGTCCCCCTCCATTTAAAAATATGCTTTTCTTCTGTTTATGTCTCTTAAAAATGTCAGCCCTTGACTATACTGACTTGTAACTGCGCAAAGTTTGCTGCAAGAGAAGTGTTTTTACAGTCCTCTACTGAAGGGGGCGATGTCTGTGCACTTCCCCCTGAGGGTGATTTCACACCTGCTCTGTTTGGTTTGATTCAATCGAACTCAAGTTTGTTTGCCCGCTAAGTGCGGTTAGTTTGGGCAGGTGTGAACATAGCAATCTCACACGGGTACGCACCAAAACAACCGGACCGAGACCTTTTTGAAGAGGTGTTCTCAAACACAAACGAACTCTGGTGCGGTTCGTTTGTGGTGAGAATGTGTTCCGACCTCAATCTGAACCAACTGCAGTCACATGACACATTGTTTGGGTTAAACATGAGCATGTTACAGTCCTGGAGGATTATTAATGTGCACCTCCTCCTGTACTGCCTTAATATGCACATTCAGCACATCCAATGCATCAAAACATTGTTTTCTAGTTGGAGCCGCGCCTCGTTTTCAAACTGTATGGTTTGACTAAAATGAACAATGACAGCAATATAGTCCACGATGAGCAGCGCTAAAATCAACCTGCGTAGTTGTCCCTCCATTGTGACATTAGAAAGTGTCACATTTATCTTGCAAGTGTACTCTTCTTCAACGTTTGCTTTACTTGCTGGATTTTTCCCACATGGAAATTCTGACCAATCAAGAGCAGCTTTCTCACACAAGGCATTTCAGTAAAATGAAGACGAGATTCAGATGTACACCGAGCAAAGCTAGATTAGGTACGTCATATGATAACCAATCGCTGTCTAACAGGGAAACATGTATTAACATGGGAGCAGACTTCGGCACAACACTGGCAAAGAAACCTGAAACCTCCAGTGCAGAGCAGACTTATCAGAGAGCGCTAGTTTGCATTAGCACAGTGATAATCCTGAAAGCAAACATGGTAGAATGTGCAGTTTTTGGATGTAAACTGGACCCCAGAGCTTCTTTCCATGATCTACCAAAACCCCCATTGTAGCAGATATTATTGTGTGTTTTTGAAAATAAGACTAAATCATTTTATTTTCAATTGAGAGAGTGGTTGTGACTAAGCTTTCTCTCGTGTGTTTTGTACGAAGCTGGCATCACTCTTTTAAGATATAACTTCATCTGATTTCTGTTTTAATATCTTAATAGTAGTGTGTGGTGTGAAGGGAGCATGGGTTTTTGTTGGTCCAAAGAACACAGATACTGTACTCTGTTTGTTTCCTAGCCAGCTCATGAAAGACTTACTGACATGCTGTTGCACCAACTTATAGCTGAGTTTGAACAGGGTTGAGGGGGTTGCACTATAACTAAGTAAAAACAGGACACCACACATGACAGTCGTAACGTAGAGTTAAGACAGAATAAACCCGTCTGAGCAGGTACAAGTCGTTCCTTATTAAGAGTTGTGATGGAAACTGTTGGAGAGATAAGAGAGACTGATGACAGAGGAGTAGCAGAGGACATTTTTTCCGGTATTTACATTGAGAGCACATTTCCTGTGACATCTCTTTACATTCACGATGACACTGAGCATGCCTTGTGCTGTGTTGTGAAGAGCACAGTGGTGTTTTGTGCGAGCACACTTTATCACATACATTTCTGTCTCTTATCATTTTTTAAATAAAACAACTGTTGCATTGAAAATGTTGAAACAAAATGTTGTAGGTCTCTTACAATGAACAATGTAGACTGGACCCAGAATAAGTTTAAATAACTGTGCACATACAGTTAAACTCAGAAACATAAAACTGATTACACTGCATATGATTTGGTGCTCGAGCTCCAGGTTGAATCCTGGTTACGAGACACCGAATGGACCCATGAGGACCACTAGCATGCATAAGAGAACACAGACACACAAACAAACCTCCTACAATAAATAATTCAGGTATTCAAAGGTGCCAAGTACGACAGTCTTTGGTGGTGAGGGCGAGTTAGACCAGGTCATGGCTCCAGCTTTTGCAGGGTACAGCTTAAATAATCCTTCAAAACACCTGTGCATCACCAGTTTTTATATTTTGATAATGTATCCTTATTTATCCACAACAAAACTACAAACACTGGACAGTCAGGAGGTCAAAGGTCAGAGGTCTCTCATGTGCAGTAAAATGTCACACAGACTACAGTATGAATGACAGCTAGTTGAAAATAGTAAATGAACTACATCAGGTGCTTTTAGTAAAGTGAGAAGCTCCTTACAAGCATATAAGAGCAACAAACTTATGTTCTCACATTTAATTTACGTGTCACATGTCAGAAAAACATGTTTACCCATATCATATGAATGCTTGTCAATGTCAAATGTGCCTGTGTGTAAATTTAACAAATGTGAAATATGTTGGACATGTGGTATTATATGTGAAAGTGATGTTTATGCATGTGAAATATCTGTGTTGATATAATGTGAAATTGTTTCAGCACATTTCACAAGTGAGAGACTTTATGATAATGAATGTATGAAAACATAAATTTCACACATGCTTTTTTATAAATGGACAGATAAAATACTCAAAATAATAAAAGCTGGAGCAGAAAATAACATGCAGTAGACAGATACGTGTCTCTTACCGTGCACCCCATGAACAGTCCTGTGTCCGTCCAGCCTCAGTAAACAACAGAACTGAACTGGACCCTGTCTCTCTGTCTCTGTCGGTGTAACAGTACCCTGGTGCCACAGTAACCCGCCTGGAAAAAAAAAGTTCCACAACAGCGTTAAAAATTCAGCAGTGGAATCACAGAGTTATCTACCTCCCTCGGTGTGTGGGTGTGTGTGTGTGTGTGCAGTGTGTGTGCAGTGTGTGTGTCAGAGCGACAGCAGAGGAGAAACAGATAACTGAAGAGGAGGGAGTGAGTGAGTGTGTGTGTGTGTGTGTGTGTGTGTGTGTGTGTGTTGTTTTATCAGTGTGGAGGGGTGAGTTGGTTTAGGGAACATTTTTGGTCATTTCCTGTGTGACCTAAAACACAGTTTGACTTAATGAAAGAGTTCAGTCAGGACAGATTAGTTTACATATAAAACATTACATGATATAATTTTTCTCTATCTGGAGTTTAGGTCCAATTACAGATGAGCTTTTTTTTACAGTCGTCAACATAAAATACAGAAAACTTAATCAACTGGATAAAAGCTTTAAATATTCACTTTATTAATGAACTCGAGAGCTACACAATTTTTTTTATTCCTTTTTGTACATAGGACATGCTTATAGGGATACTGTATTGTTGGCTAATGGAGAAAAAGGACTAATGATGCAAACTACCAGTTTTTTACTAATTAGCTGACTGATAATGAAACAGTTCACTGGCTAGCTGACAAAGGACCAGTTTACTAACTAACTAGCTCGCTGATGAAGCACTGAGTGACAAGAGTACCAGTTACCAAGCTGTTACAGGTAGGTGAATTAAGGTCCCAGTCACACAGAAAGCGTTTTAGCTTTTTGCCCGTGGTTTTAGCATTGCAATGTGCCTCACGTTTCTGCGCTCTAAGCACCTGGCGTTTTTGCCGGAGCGCTCTGAACTCCTCAAGTTGAAAAAATTTCAACTCAGAGTGGAAAAATGGCCCACATTATCTCCACCTTTTCACCATTGTCCAATTGGATGATTCGAGAGGCGGGCCTTCTGTGGTGGTCACGACAATAAGTTTACAGTTGGTAAACCACAAGAAACTGGTGGCAGCGGTTGCTGGATACCCAGAGCTATATGACTTAACAAATTGCAGTTACCACAACCTCAATAGAAAGCAGCAGGTGTGGAAGCAATTAAGTAAAGTAAAACTCAGGAAAAATTAAAAAGCCTTTATTGTTATGGCTTGGTCATCTTAAACCTTTAAAAACTCTGACACATTTCGGCATACAAGCCTTCGTCAGGGAGTCAAACAATTTTCAAACTGGAAAAGACTTCCTTAAAAACATCTTTTGAAGCGCTCCTCTACAGACATTTCATATAAGTACAGTACTTGAAGTTTCAGGTAAGCAGATCTTCATTTCCTTGCATCCGACAAACTATTAACTGACAGCCTCTCACCCTCAACTAGAGCTGGAGCAAGTACCCTCTGCCTTAACAGGGGTACTCGGGTTGCTGCTACAAGCCATCTGGTCCTTGTATAACCAAAGTGAGAGCTGTGTCCGCATTCATGGGACAAAGTCAAACATGTTCTCAGTGGGTGTTGGCCTCCGTCAGGGCTGTCCCTTGTCTCCGATTGTGTTCATGATATTCATGGACAGGATTTCATGGTGCAGCCGAGGGGAGGAAGGGGCTCAGTTTGGTGATCTCACAACTGCGTTTCTGCTGTTTGCAGATGATGTGGTTCTGTTGGCTTCATCACACCATGACCTCCAGCATGCACTGGGGCGGTTTGCAGGCAAGTGTTAAGAGGTCAGGATGAGAGTCAACACCTCCCAAACAGAGGCCATGGTTCTCTGCCAGAAACCGGTGGATTGCCCCCTCTGGGTTGGGAGTAAGTTACTACCCCAAGTGAGGGAGTTCCAGTATCCTGGGGTCTTGTTCACAAGCAAGGGTAGAATGTAGCTTGAGATGGATCTGTGGTTTGGCAGCATCTGCAGTGATGCGGGTGCTGCGCCAGACCATCCAGGTGAAGAGGGAGCCTAGCTAGAAGGGAAAGCTTTTGATTTACTGGTCCATCTATGTCCCAAGCCTCACCTATGGTAATGAGCTCTGGGTAGTGACTGAAAGAATGAGATCGCTGATACAAGCGGATGAAATGAGTTTCCTCCGTGGGGTGGCTGGGCTCAGCCTCAGAGATAGGGTGAGGAGCTCTGACATCTGGAAAAAGCTCAGAGTAGAGCTGCTGTTCCTTCCTGTCAAAAGGGGTCAGCTGAGGTGGTTCCGGCATCTCATCTGAGCAGAGTGACCGTCCTCTACTGACCAATCAGACTGCAGTGTTCACAGCTCCACCTTTTAGTACCAGATCTGTGTGCTAGGTACCCCAACAGAGCGGGGACCAAAAATGGGGACGGTATGGAACGGTTCCATTGGTACCATCCACAACTTTTCACAGTGGAAACAGAAAAAAATTGTACCGAACTGAACTGAACTGAACTGCTTGATGGTTATGGGCTCTACAGTCCTTGGTGCAAGCACCTGGGTCCTGACCGCATCACTGTCATGACATAAACAACGTTAAAGCACACCCTCTTGTGTAATACTACTTTATGTGTCAAAAACAAATCAATGAATAAATCACAATTTATGTATTTCAAGTGGGAGAAATCAGTTTAATGGGATTTAAAGAAGTAAGTTACCAGCAGAGACTCCACACTTGATATAGAAACGTTTTGTGAATTAAAAGGAATACTTCACCCACAAAATGAACATTTGTAAATTAATTAGTCACACCCTGTTACAAATTAATTCCGTTTAATTAAATAGAACTTTATTTATCCCAAATTAACGTTCACAAACCAGTAACGACCAGAACAACCAGTGGTCTGATTCGGTCACGGTCACACACTGGGCCTAGTTTTTAAAACAATGGAGTGTTAAGTGTCTGTCAAAATATTCAAAATATACAAGATATAAAGTGTTTAATGAGCAAAAAGCAAAAAACAGTGCCTATTAGAGTAACAACAGAAATAATTTAAATTACTAAAAATTAACTTAAATGGTTAAAAATGAATGTGTCCAGATAAAGACAACTGCTTTGTCTGGGAACGCTGCGAGTTATAGTGAAGCTGATTTGTATACTTGTGTTTGAAATCAAGCCATGTTTATTGTGTGTAACTGCGGCATAGGCCACGTGTGTAGGCTACAGCGTAGGGTCTGCCGCATGAGTATAAATCCTGCTTTACTGTTATGAAGAAGGACGGCAAATACACACGTGCTGGCAATCACATTTCTGCGCTGCCATTAACTCAATTTTCTACTGTTCATAGTGACAATATACACCATCTGTGGTAAAGAGTGTGTGGCTGTGTCTGTGTGTGTCATTGATGATTTGCCCCTCTGTCTTTTCACCTTTTTTCCAGTCATGTTGCAGAGAAGCCTTCGCCTGCAGGAAACAGGATATTATACGGAGGAGGGTACCCCAGTGGTCAACGACCAAACATGAACCAAAGCACATGTTAAGGTTAGGCAACAAAATCAGGTGGTTAGATTTAGAAAAAAAACATCATGGTTTGACTCTATATTCATACGGGAAGCGAACAGAGGCCTCCCAGGTAAAAGTCCAGGGTTTGTTGGATGGGTCTGTGTTTTTAGAGCTTGATCCCTACTGAGGACTGAAAGTCAGGATATCTCTGCTTCTGCAGATCTGCAATCTGTATTTTGTGAATCCAACTTCAGCTATACATCATCGCTGTTCTCCTTTAATTCTGAAAACCCATCATTTATGATTTTAAGTCAAAATTGCGAGACTGTCTGCTCTGTGTTGTGGGGAAGGTGGACCCAAACGCAGGAGACAACAGGAGCACAAAAAAATTACAAACAGCAAGTGAACATCACACAACCAAATCAAGGATCCATAATAAATAAAGTGATGAGGCAGAAGGACAGGCAGGGAGCTGATTGGGAAAAAGTCTGAGGCTAACGCAGGGCAGGTGTGTTGCTGGGTAAATGAAGGAAAGGTACTAATTGGAGGAGAAAGAACAGGTGAGTGAAACTAATCAGACTAAAGCAGGAAAACAGGAAATAGAAGCAGACATGACACATAAGGATTGAATCTACAAAATAAAACAGAAAACAGCTTAAACATGACTGAACATGAAACAGAGAAGAATACAAATAGAAAACTGAACAAACAAAATCCTGGAGATAAGACTACAAAAAAAAAACAGAATCATGACAGTCAGTCAAACTTATGACCTGTTTCTTATAAATTAGATTTTAAAAGTCATTATGAGACACTTAGAAAGTCAGAATTTAATTTGGATTAACCATGAGTATCATTCTTAAACAACCCCTCCCGCCCACCCTTTGTGTTCTGGCATGAGCCCACATGGAAAATTAGATTACAGAGAAACCCACATCACTTCCTCTGTGTCAGCGTGAGTCCCTCTTACTGAAACTCAACACATCGCAGATGTTCAGATTATATCCACCCCCTCAGTTTAAAAGTTTAAAACTTGAGAGGAGGAGTTTCCCTCCAGATCTTCATCACCTCATCCAATACAGCTGGACGAGTCTACAATATGTTTCCTTTCGGTTACCAGCACAGAAGCACGGTCACTGATCCTCAGCTCCTTTATCAGGTCGAGCCAGCTGCTTCCAGCTCCAGCAGCAGCTCCAGCAGCAGCTCCATCACTCCCTCTGCAGACGGACTGATAGAACTGACTGACAGGGAGGAGCAGCTGAGGTCAAACTGGTTTTATTTGTTCTTTTTTAATGGCTTTAACAAAAAAAAAAAAAAAAAATCTGGATACATGGTTTTGTTGGTTTGCAGCTGGTTATGTTACCATTTAATCATGGAGTAATAATTTAGTTCTTAATCGATCAAAAGCACAAAGTGTAGTGTTTGGATCAACTTTTAGACTTAAACCTAAACCACAGTTAAACCTGTCGGTACAGGGAGCGCCTGTGGAACAGGTAGAGGAAACCAAACCTTAGGTACGTAACCTTTGGTCGGCCACTGGTGAAGAACAAGATGGTGATTTTTCTGCTCTGTTTTTTATGAGAAATATTTTATCATCTAAAAACCCCAAACATCTTTTACCATCAATTTTTTTTATAGTAGTAATGACCATAAAATTAATACCAGGCATGCCAAGAGGTTGTTTTTCACTTCCTGTTTTAAAAAACAAATGCCATTTCTGACAATTCTGTGGTTAACCTATTGGTTTTGTTTGTTAGTTTTCATTTTGTTTATAATAATAATAATGATAATTATTATTATAGAAATAATAGAAAGCATTATTATTAATAATAATAATTATTATTATCATTTTATTTTTATATATTTATTTTCTGACATTTTTGTGGTTAATCTGTGGTTTTGTTTGTTTGTTTTCATTTTGTTATTTGGTTGTTTTTGATTATTGTTTTGTAGTTTTCCTCTTCTCTTGTCGTATTTTGTTTCTTTTTGCCTTTTGCCTTTGACTTTTAATTATATATATTTATTTTACTGTATGATGTAATGTTTGCTTGTGTAGACCCCAGGAAGAGTAGCTGGCACCTTGGTAGTGACTAATGGGGATCCAAATAAATAAATAAATATATTAATTATAAATAAAATCCATGCCAATATGTTGCGTTGGTGATGTTTCGTGTTTACAAAGTGTGGAATCAAATATATTAAATAAAATACTTTTGTGTTTATTATTATATGTAATTTTTCTAGTAATGTCCGATAATTTTAATGATCACAAATGTGTTCACCTTGTGTGAAGGAGCTAGGTAACATCCAGGTGTAAATTCTGCTGCTAAGGATGGTAAAAAATTTAAAAATTTTAACTTTGAGTGGCAAATAGTCTCTGCTGGCCTCATTTAATTTTACCGTCCTGCCGTCTTTCACTAAAATGATATTTGGTTTGCCATCTGCTGTCAGTCAGACTCTTCAGTTATATGTATGGACACATCCTGTTGGTGAAATGACTGATTGTGTCTTTCAGAATAAATTGAGTCTTCATGACCTGAGAACAACACAAGATAAAATTCATATAAACACAGTATTTTTCAGTATTTGTATCAACATAATGAGTTTTATTTGACAGTTTCATCATTCAGAAGTCAGTGAGTGTGTTGTTAAATGTTACTCATATAAATAAAAGGTCTTTATCCTAAATTCAATTCCTTTATTTCTCTCTAAAGTTGTGACTCATTATGTTGCTCCTCCTCCCAGGATGCACTGCAGGAAGCACCCTGAGAGGAGAGAGGGGCATACTGGGATGCATCAGACTGCTGAGGGCAGAGGTCATCAGTTTGATCCTGACCGACAGGAGAAGGAGGAGAAGTGGCTGGAGTGCAGAAAATAATCATTGATTCACAAGACATGATTAAGTTTCACCAAAATAAATAAAGATATTACAGAAATAAGAATTATTCTAATCATAACAGTGAAAATCCTGTGAGGTAAATGCATACGAAAATTAAAATAAATAAATAAATAAATAAAAAAAAATCTAAAACAGTATTTATTTATGTAAATAGAAATGTGAGTTTTGATCCACACACACTCATTTTCTCACCTGCAGGAGGAACTGTAACAGAGATCCATTTCCACAGTTTGTTCTGAAGGACATTCACTGCTGCAGGAGAGAAACACACCTACATCAAGTTTCAGTCAGTTACTTTAAACATTAATAATTCAGACTTGCACGGTTTTGTCAGAGCTCCAAATACAAAGGTTCAGTTTCAGTAACAGCTGTAGTTCATCTCAGCGCCAGCAGGTGGAGCTGCTGCTGACTGAACCGATGCTTCAGGGACTAGAGGAGGAGAAGGACTTAAAACTCAGGAGGAACAGAAAATGTACTGTAATACTCAGGGTGCTCTCAGTGTCATCTAGAACAACTTTACTAATTCATAGTCTGTGACATCACAAATTTAAGTTGTAGTACTCTTAATGTTTGCTAATATTTTTGGACTGTCCTGAGAGGGTTTGGTTTAACAGACCTTTCCTGGGAAGAGAAGATGCTGAAACCTCTGGGTCTGGGTCCTCTGGGTCAGAATTGGATCTATGTTCTCCCCCAGGTTCCTCCACAGGCTCTGCCATGGGTTCTTCTCCAAGTTCCTCTTCTGGTACTGGCCCGGGTTCCACTTGGAGAAAGACTCGTTCCAGCAGTTGATCCAGCAGCTGTAGGGCGTGGTCTGGTTTGGTTCTGATGGTCAGGATGTGAGCTGGTCGTCCTGCTGAGATCTGCAGCTCAGCGAAGTTTCTGAGGAATGAATGAATGACCACACGAATTGAAAATCCACAATCAGAATTCAAATGTGAGTATCGAAAAAAATAACTCAAAATTAATGTCGAAGAGTTTTTTGGCTTTATTGGACAAGACAGGTTGAGCATGAAAGGGGGAGATGACACTCAGCAAGGAGCCATGTGCTGGAATTGAAACCCCGGCCACTGCAGCAAGGATATTACCTTTGTACATGGGCTACCCACACTATCCACTGAGTGACTGGACACCCCGCAAAGACTCTTTTCAAGCAGATTTCAGTGGCTGATGTGTGTATGAGGCAGCTGTGAGTTCTTACCTGCTTCTGTTGTGTCTGAGGATCCAGCAGAGAACCAGTAGAACCATCAAAACCAGCAGCAGAACCACCAGGGATACGGTGAAGAGTTCAGAGGTCATCGTCACACTGATGTCTGCACCACAGGGGGCGGCGATGGGTTCTGCTCCTCAATACTACACACTGGGGAAAAAGGTACATTTGCACACAAAGTACTGTATTTTTCGCCTGAAATTGTTGCACGTTTCAAATTAAATACAACCTCAAATTGTGTCAAGCATGTTTACACACTGACTCAGAAACAGTTTTTTTGTTGTGTGTGTATGTTTAGCATCTGAACGAACTAAGGTGACATTTGCAGGTAAGTTTACATGCTCCTGCCCAATGCTGCATCTGACCAGCTAATTAGTTAGCTAGCTAACTAGCTTAATAAGTGTCAATTGCAGTGCACTCTTCACCGGTGAGCATTTGTTTGATCACTCGTTCAACAAGCTGAGGAGAAGGACAAGATGTGTGGTCATGTTTCTAAGTTAGCTAGATAACAAGGAGACATTAGCAGGAATGCTAACGTGGGTTTTTGTTAAAAGTGTGTGGCTCTTGTGTTGTGTATCAGGCTGCTAATATAGAGAAACAGCTAATTTTGACAATATACCTGCTCCTGACCAAAGGTGAGATTTATGCCCAGTCTAAGCAAAAAAAGTTCAAGCCTGGACAGTGGCTTAACTGTGAGGTTGGACTTAAAATGCCAAGTTAGGCCCAGCCTAATCTCTCAAGACAGATTCTGCAATTTACATTGTAGAATCTGTCGGCAGCCCTGTGTGAACGACGACTAAAGAGGGGGGGAGGGCGGGGCTTTGAGTCTGAACGATGCTGCGCTTTAGCCAATCACAATAGAGGGTCACGGCCGAGACGTGCAGGTGTCCCCAGGAAATGTGTACCTACAGAGACAGCAAGCTCCGCGTCCATAGCGACCGCTCCAGTAATGCCGTCTCGTCAACGTGCAAAAAAGTATTTCTCCAGCGGATGTCTTAGTTACAACATGATTGAGCTAACTGGAGTAGTTTCATCACTTGAATCATCTTCTTAAAGACTTTTCAACCAAAACTAGACGGATCATTAGATTTTAATAACCCCATGACATTTCCTTTAATGCCACCCTCGGGACAAACTGATAAATCATAAGGATGTTGAGTTTTGTTTATATTGTGGCTGTAACAAACTCTGCAGCCTCTGCAGGACACTAGCATGACTTCACACTAGTATTCTGGTGTAACATAAAGGCAGAGGTATGTGTGCTACTAACAGTCATTATAAATCATTGTTCTTCATACATATTGATTTGTGTGTTTAACTTACCGGCCTCTTCTGTTGGGATCCTGCAGTTTGTAGGGAATCAGTTTGCTGTTAGACATGACCAGAGAGGTTAAACCATCAGCCACTATGAGCAAGTTGAAAGAAAACATTCTGTTTGTTTTGAATTTCCTGAACCAATCAGAGGCGAATACAAACTGCACTGAGCTGATCATTGTTTGAACTAATGGAATATTCTGTCTCTGTTTCAGACAGAAAGCCTTTCTGTTCTGACATCAAGAAGAAAATTTTAAAGAGACTTCACAGAGTAAATCCAAACCTTTAACTTAACTATACAGTCACTTCTTCTGCTATCAGCTGATTCTGGTCCCAGTAGTGTAGATTTAAAGGGACACTTCACCCTGAAATCAAAAGTACATATTTTTCCTCTTATCTTTTTATCAGTCTAGATTGTTGTAGTGTAAGTAGTTGAGTGTTGGAGATATCAGCCGTCCTCATCCATTGTGGTGCTTTATATGTGAACAACAGAAATAAAATAGAAATGGGGCGTCTAACAAAAGTTTCGCCTAAAACAGTGCGCTGCATCCCGTCTTATTGCGTCGCTCACGGGCAGTTAGGACAGTCTAATTGAAAATAAAGCAATCTGTCTGATTTAGTTGCTGACGGATTCTTGTGTCATATCCAGTTAGGACATGGCGTAATGGAACTAGATGGCGCTCTGAACTTGTGGCGCTCAACCACAATGTCTCTTTACAGAAATCATGACCCGGATATTCAAGATATTGTTGTGAGCAGTTTGATGAAGGAACTATTTTCTTTCTACCAATCTACACCCACAAACCCGCAGAAGGAAGTGTGTATCTTCTCATTGGTGAGAAGCTAGCACAGTCAGAGTTTTATCACAGCACCATCCAGTGGCCATTAGAGGAACTGCAGCTGAACACACCTCGGCGCTGGCTTCAAGGCTGCAGTCGAATAGTATTTTTTGCTTTGGGAGGTTTCTGACTCAGTGAAATGACCCGAATAGCAGTCATGATAAGAGCTGTTCGAATTCTCTACATGCTAAGAAAAGGTGCTTCAATTCTTCCTTTCTTATCTCTGTGAGCAAAGGATACACTGGACTGGTTCTACGCAGGACTGTTTTCTTAATCCCGCTCCTGCAGTGTGTGTGTGTGTGTGTGTTTAACTTGGTTACCTCAGTAACCGATTCCATCCTAACCTACACAAAAAATGAAAATGTTTACCGTACTTTGTGTCCTGTTTTAAGGTAAATAACTCAGTCCCCCCCCTAGCTACTGTTACTTCTTTTATTATCTTTCATCAAGTGGGCATGTGGGCAAGAGACTTCCACCAATTAATTTGCCTTCTGGTTAGGCCTTACGCTAACTATTGTGCGGCTCCTGTAAACTTTTCAAATGTTATCTGACCAAACCGATCAAATTCAGATACTCTTATCAGCTTTTTTGCAGCATGTGTGACGCTCAAAGCAATTTATCCACCATTTTAAAGTTGCAAAGGAGTATGCTACAGTGTGTCTTTGAAGGCAGCACAAGTTTGCGTTATTGGTTTGATTGGCCAGTGAGCCCACACGCTCTCATGCACACCCAGGGTGACAGGTACACAGTGAGGGCCAACAAAGAGACTTTTGACGCACTGATCAGAAGTAGATCTCCGTCATTGTTTTCCAATGAATAACGAGAACACTGCAGCAGACCAACGTCAATAACATCGTCTATCACGATTGACATAAACAGGAAACAGGAAGCAGATGATTGGTCAGCATGTTTTAATCAGATTAAAGTACATCAGGAAGTCACTGGAGGTTTTTACAAAATAAAATGTACAAGAGAAGAATCTTTAGAAAAATCTTTGTCTCATATATTTTTATATAAAAGCACCATCTGACACAGTGGTCAGCGTTATATTAATCTGTGTCATAAATGAAAACTTAAACACAAAAGCACCCTGATAGAGAATTATTATTATTATTAGGCACCATGTTGATATAAATAAAGTTTTTTCATTATATAAGTAAAAAATATGTTTTAAGGATGATAAAAATGTTGCAGATAAATACAACGATCAAGTATATACACAGTGTGTGTTTGAGTGTACGTGTGTTCAGACAGCATTGTTGTTGTTGTTATTGATTTCCATCCTGCTGATCAGTTCGGTCACCAGCTGCTGCACGGTTTGAGAGCGCAGCCGACCGACCTCCAGGACGCCTTCATGGTTCACACTGTCCGTGTCCTCGTAACTCTTCACCACCTGACACAGATCAATCAGTCAAATAAACAATCAAATAAACAATACATAAATCAGTCAATCAATGAATTAATAAGTCTAAGCAGTGAGTCTATGAACCAGTCAATTAAATCAGTATATCAGTTACTTAATCAACTTAATCAGTATGCTGATTTATCAAGCAATTAATTGATTCATTTGTCAGTCAATTATTCAGCTCAGCTGACCCCTGAAGATTCAGTTTATCACTTTGTGTCCTGCAGCTTCATTGTCAGTCACAATCCATCAATACACTGATGTATTGATCAGTGTGTTTACCTTGTTGGTGATCAGAGAGAGGCCAAAGACTCTCAGACCGCAGTGAGTCGCCACGACGACCTCAGGAGCCGTACTCATACCTGTAGAGACACAACACCTGGAGTTACTCAGACAGGCCACAACAGTTAACGTTTGGGGACTGAGGACACTAATTGTTGAAATTTTGAAAGTGAAATTCTTGCTCTATTCTTGCTTGATATACGACTTAAGTTGCTCAACAGACCGGTGTCTCCGTTGTCATATTTTGCGCTTCATAATGCTCCACACATTTTCATTGCGAGACAGGTCTGGACTGCAGGTATGCCAGTCTAGTACCCACACACATTAATCTGAAGCAACACTGTTGTAACATGCAGTATGTGTCTCATTGTCTTGCTGGAATAACAAAGGATATCCATGAAAAGACGTCGTCTGGATGGCAGCATATGTTGCTCCAAAACCTTTATGTACCTTTCAGAATTAATGGTGCCTTTAGAGATGTGCAAGTTACCCATGATGCCATGGGCATGTACACACCCCCACACACCCATGTTGTAATATCCTTTATACAGTCGTGTCGGTTTTTAATACAGAGCAGCTCGAGGGGTCAAAGGTTACGGGCATTCAGTGTTGGTTTTTAGCCTTGTTCCTTACATGCAGGATGCACTGAATCTTGAATAGTAAATGGTGAAATTTCTTGCAACTGTTTGCCCACACAGTTTTACTTACATGCTTGTGAACAGCTGAGCCTTTCGAGGATGCCCCTTACCCATTAAGTTAACCAGTTAACCTGTTTCCCTTAGGAATGTTCCACACAGGTGTTTTTTGAACATTCAACAACCTTCCAAGTCTTTTGTTGCCCCTGTCCTAGTCTGAGTGGGTGGAAGTTCGCTGCAAAGATCAGCCTCTCATTGGGCGGAACGAGCCACCCACTGAAGTCCCGCCCTACCACCTCCAGTTGTGTAGCAGTTTTCAACACATCCTTTACTAACTTTTGCTGTGTTTGAACTTGCGGGGATGTAGCCATTTTTCTGCCATGATTCGCGTCCTGTAGGCAATATTTTTGTGGGCGTGTTACACCAAAGACAGTGGATAAACCACCAAAACCTGTTTCCCCCCGGCAATATTTTTGCAAGCGCACCATTGCTCTGGCACCGCCAAGAACGATTGTGATTGGTTGAAAGAAATACAAGCAGCCGGGGCGTTTTTTTCTCCAATCTTAAAGTGAGAGTCGGCCCAGCCAGACCTTTCTTTTCTTGAGAAAGGTCTGGTGAGCGAGACTACCCCTGTCCCAACTTTTTTGGAGCGTGTTGCAGGTATCAAACTCAGAATAAGTGTATATTTACAAAAAAACCAATAAAGTTATTTAGTTTGAATATCGAATATTGTGTCTTTGGACAGTATTCAACTGAATATAGGTCAAAAAGGATTCACAAATCATTGCATTCTTTTTTTATTTACGCTTTACACAGCGCCCCGACTTTTTTAGAATTGAGGTTGTAAATACTTTTGGTACTTTAAGTATATTTGCTATGCTAATGCTAATACTTGTGTACTTTTACAGAGGATTAGGTTCATGTTTTTGTCCAATAAAGACATAAAAGTAGCAGAGGACTATTATTATTTGACGAACTGCTAGAACATGACTCAGAGATGCAACATTGCCTAAACTATGAATGGTCAAAGCAGGAAGTAACATGACATTTCCACCATAAACTGGGCAGAAATTGCACAAATTGTTGCTTTAAAATTTACCAGCATGCAGGAAATCAAGTGTTTGGGTCCCAAAAGTTCTTGGGTGAAGGTGAGGATTAGGATTAGGGTTAGTTCTGGTGAGTCTTACCGACAGCGTCCACCCCGAGTCGATGCAGCAGTCGGGCCTCAGCGATAGTTTCAAAGTTTGGCCCCCCCACCATGGCGTACACGCCCTCCTGCATGAGGCCGGCCACGCCCAGCTGCTTGGCGATCTCCATTGCTAAGCAACACAGGCCTTTGTCATAGCAACCTGACATGGCCGGGAAACGAGGCCCGAACCTGTAAAACAAAGCAACAAACTTCAATACTTTGTAACTATGACAACTGAGTTAACACGAGCAACAATATGATCACAATGAACAGCAACAGTGTGACAAAGAGTTCATACAGAGAAAATTGATTTAAAAACAAACAATAACAATTCAACAAATAAACAAGACAACAACACACAACCAGGGGTCCGTTTCACAAAAGTAGGATTCAGACATCCAGGATAAATGACTGAGCTGGGTTCAACNTGTAAAACAAAGCAACAAACTTCAATACTTTGTAACTATGACAACTGAGTTAACACGAGCAACAATATGATCACAATGAACAGCAACAGTGTGACAAAGAGTTCATACAGAGAAAATTGATTTAAAAACAAACAATAACAATTCAACAAATAAACAAGACAACAACACACAACCAGGGGTCCGTTTCACAAAAGTAGGATTCAGACATCCAGGATAAATGACTGAGCTGGGTTCAACGAATCCAAAACAAGAACGTCCAGGCTTAATTGGTTGCACAAAGACCAAGCCAGGATGAGCAGACACGGATTCATCAAGCCAGGTGAAACCAATCCTGGATCAGTGCGCGCACGCGGCTTCCTC
>NC_065529.1:42254828-42282664 GCF_006386435.1 Epinephelus moara | reverse complement strand
AACTTAGCCTGGTCTGGAGCAGGCTAGCTCCACAGAATAAATCTCCATGGTAACTTATGTCAAAACATATCCCACTTCCCCCTATCCTGCTTTTGTGAAACTGGATCAAGGATAAGTTGATCCAGGATAACCAAGATACCCCGGCTTAATCCCTTATCCTGGTTTTGTGAAACAGGCCCCAGGTAAATACATCAGTGAGTTACTTGTCGTCGTTGGGTCCGCTCAGTGGGTTCAGACCGACCAATCCAGGGAAGTTTACGTGGTCTTTGATGATCATGATGTCACCAGGCTGGAGACCGTCGGCCAATGAGCCGGCAGCGTTCGTCACGATCAGAGTCTCCACCCCCAACAGCTTGAATACTCGCACTGGAAATGTCGTCTGATGAACAGACAGACAGAGAGACAGACAGACAGATAGGTTCCACGTCATAACCCTGGTAATTATGTGTCTCTAAAACATGAGAAGTTTCTTGTTAAGGATCGTTGCCATGGAAACGGTGGTTGTACGTGATGCAGGATGTCTGACAATTTGTTTTCTTATCTACAATTTTGTTCTCCATACTGAGACTCTCAGGCAGTGTTAACAATATAATAAATTGTGTCAGTAGTTTTGTTGGGATGGAGTGAGTGAGTGTGTGTGTGTGTGTGTGTGTGTGTGTGAGAGTGTGTGTGTGTGTGTGTGTGTGTGTGTGAAATATAGAGGGAAACAATAGCAGCATTGAACAGTCTGCTAAAAGGCTGCATGTGACCGAACTCATGCATGACCTGAGTTGGGTTCACACACACACACACACACACACACACACACACACACACACACACACACACACACACACACACACACACGTCATGTTACAGGTTCAGTCTCGTGCTGCTGATTACAAAAAGTATTTTGTGTCTTATACTAAAGGGTTGCGTGACGGAGGTGCTTTAATCAGCTCACATCTGTGTGTGTGTGTGTGTGTGTGTTTCCCATGTGTGGAATGTATTTGTGTTTATTTCTCTTCTTGTATTTATTTTGTGTAACGTAGTGTAAACTGAGTGATGACACTGAAATGTTGCGGTCATGTGCAGTCTTACTATCTGGGAAAATGTGATACTATAACTTTAACATCTGATCCCAGAGCCCAAATGACCACAACCTTTGGGGAAACACTGAACACTGATGTGCTTGTGTGCGAAGAAAAAGGATAATCCAAACTGAAGAAGAAGAGGTAGAGATAATCTGACTTTTGGTCCCCAGAATGTGTCACCCTCCACAAATACTGCATCCTATAATGCCACTCATTCTTTCATTAGACCCTCACTGCCTCCAAAACATCTCAGTATGAAGCTACAGCCAGCAGACCCTTAGCTTAGCTTAGCTTAGCATAAAGACTGGGAGCAGGGAGAAACAGCTGCTGTTTAAACTGCACAAAAAACAGAGTGTGAAAACTTTCTTGTCCAGTTCCAGTCATGTCAGTCTTTGCTGGTTGCCTGACAAAGAATAGTTTGGCACATAACCTGCATAAAGTGTGACGGCAGGGTGTTAATCACTGAGCTTTAGAGATGCTGATGGATGGAATTTGCAGCCTGTTCCCATTCCCAAGTTTTCATATACCAACACTTTGTCATACTGATGCCGAAGGCACACTTCAGCATCTTTATGAGATGCATTGGATTTCAGCTGACTCCAATTTAAACCCATCCTTGGCAATATTTGACTCTGAGAGCAACTGATGTGGTATAAAGGCCAAGACACTCTGCATAGGTTGGGCAGGATGGGCGATGGATGAGTCAAACAATCACAGACTTTCAGCCAGGAGACTGCAGTCAACGCTGTTTTAATGTAATGTTACGTAACTTACATAGGCACCTCCAGTGTGAAACAAAAAGCAACATTTTTTGACATAGTATGATGTAACTTACATCACATTACGTACTTGTGTTAATCCAAACCAAGTAGTTTTGTTACCTAAACCTAACCGTGACCATCTGACAGTGTTAACCACGTGTTGTAACATGTTTTATCCAGGAGACAGCTGTGTGTTCAGACACTAAAGGATGCCACATGCGTCAGTATGAAAAGCTGAGGGGATGTGACAAAGCATCTGTATTGGGCGACCTATGAATGAGAACAGGTTGGAGGACGACCCCAAACCCTCCATTTTATGTGTGCCCCTCAGTGTTGAAATGAAACCAACACAAACAATATTAATTAATATTAGGGTAAAGGTTAGACGTGATCTAAGAGTGTGTGTGTGCGTGTGTGTGTGTACCTTGCAGAGTGAGTGTCCTTCATACATGTGGAAGCGACCCTGCATGCACACACAAGTCTTCCCCTTCAGCTCACCGAACACCAGCCGACCTGCATGACCCTGCACTGCAACACAAACCATAATCACGCTGATTAACCCGAAAAGAAAAGAAAAGCAAATCTACATTTCGGTGTAGCTATGCCAGCAGTTTTCGAGGCTAAACACCTCTTGAGAGTTATTATTCCGCCACGCTGACCTGTAACGCTGAGCAGACATTGTGAGGATTTAGCCAGATTTCAAACTCATATTGGTCGCCCTTGATTCATTTTATAATCAGAAATGATCAGGTTTCTTCCAGATTAGCTGCTGTTAGATGTTCAGTTTGGCTTTTATTGATCGGATGGATTTCTCCACGTAAAAAATTTGGGTTGGCTGTCTTTAAGCAGTGCTGTGATTGGCAGTGTGCCCAGAGTTAGAGACTGAAGTCACAGTCACAGCTGTGCAGGAAGTGTTAAAAGCCTCATAACTTATATGTGAAAACACTGACAATAAACTAATGAATAAATGAAACTTTAAAATATGACACTTAACTTACAGACAGATGTTAATGTATATTTGTGTTTAACACTTAATCTAAGTGTAAAATATATGTGAATAAATATGTAGTGAACAGCTCCATACAGTCAGGTTGTCAGTCATTAATAAAGTTACATCATTATTATTATTAATAATACCTGTGCTCTGTGGGAAGCCCGGTATATCTGAATAAGCGAAGGAGTCCTGACACTTGAGGGTGTCAGCGAGCATGCCCAGTCCAGACCCGCAGATGATCGCCACCTGGGGGCGGTGCTTCGTATGAGACATCAGCCAATCAGCTGTCTTCTGATATTCGTCATGACTGCAGAGAGGAAGGAATTCATTTTAATTATTTTAGGGGTAGTTTATTATTAAGAGTGAATTCACAACTACTGTGAAGTTCGTAGATATTGTAAATACAACTGTTTTACTATAACGTTAGTATCAGAGTTGGGAGGACTTAATGCCTCTGCCACTGGAATGCAACTAATCAGCAAACACATTAATGTTAAAGAAACAGTGAAATAAAAAATACATTTTCAAAGCTCTATCCAGTGTCCCTGTCCCTGCCTTGCTATATATGGATAAAACCCCTCGCTAAATTAAGTAAATCATTTTGACTCATCTTAAATTCGGGGCAGTAAAATAGTGTACAATTGAAAATAAACAACCACTGTTTCATGGGTTACATCATCCAGACTCCTGAGTTTCTGCGTTTTGGCAAACATTAATGAGGTCATTGAAAAAAACATTTTAAATGGAAATTTAGAGCCAAAAAAAAACAAACTTCTGGAGACAGCTGTTCATCACACCTACCTGTCAAAGCTAAATCAGGATGTGTAGCTGTGCAGTATGTAAACTGGAACTTTACAACAACCTTTACATTAAGTTTGATTTAGATAGATTTAGATACTGTGGTTAAAGTGTGAGTTTGTTTACTGTGTTGTTGGACTCCTTGATGCTGTCATGTCACAAAATGTTGTCAATAAAATAGGATAGAATAAGATAATATGGAACCTCACAATCACAAAGACACTGATATTATTATTTTACCTTTCATTTTGAAATTGTTTACTTTCGAATGAGATGATTGATACAACCCTCGTATCTGTCTGTTAAATATGAAGCTTCAGCCAGCAGCCCGTTAGCTTATCTTATTTTAGTACAAAGACTGGATACAACTCGCCTGGCTCTGTCCAAAGGCAACAACATACACCAACCACCACACCTAAAGTTCGCCCATTAACACTCTCTCAATAAATACAAAGTATGAAGTGTTAATAAATCTGCCAGATTAGAGAGGATTATATGCCTGACTATTTCTCAGCTGGGACCAGTAACTTCCTGGAGTCTCCACTGGTTGCTTGGCAACAGCTCAGAGTCTCAAAGAGCAGGAGCTATGTTGCTTAAATCATTTTCTTTTAATTTGAGGGGTCAGTTTTGATACTATAGCACCTTGTTTTGTCAACAACTGCAAGGATGAAGTGTTCTGATTTGCTTCAGTTTTTGATGAGCTTGTTTCCATGGCAATGACACCCAAGGCTCATGGGTATTGCAGTATTTAGAAACATGTCATGTCAAAATGATGTGAACAAGTTTCAGAACATAAACCTACAGACTACTGTGTTTCTATGTTAGGTAACAATGACTATATAATTTAAATAAACTATAGAAACTCTATACTTTATGGTACAGAGGGTGTTTTACAGTGTAATTTTTTTGTATGGATTCAGTACTTATAAAATACTTCCTGGTTCCCACTGGTGTGTAAATGTAGGTGCAGAGGCAGAAAACAAGACTAAGGGGAACAAGGGAGAAACAGTTTGGCATTTTAAGAACAAAGGAAGTCATTTAAATATTTCTGTGAATACTGGGACTTTACTGAAGCCTTTTTTCTTTTTGGTAGAATATTGTAACTATCCTCAATACTGTACCGTGTAGGTATCCAGAATTTATAATTTAGTTCCAACTTCCTCTAAAATGCCCAGTTGTTACCCCATAGTCTTGTTTTTCTGATTCAGAAAGAAAAATATATACTATGATTATATTAGACTTTCCTCTAATGTTTTTAGATTTTTTTTCTTGTGAATTACACGTACCTCGTCACCTTTTCAGTCTTTTAAAAGTTATCCAAATCAAAAAATAATAAATACAATAAAATAAAATTAAAAAGTTGAAAGGTCACAGTAGAAACCTAAAATGATGAGGGGTCACAAGCCAAACACTTCAGTAAATCAGGTCTAGTATATTAAGAAGAAGAAAACAGAAAGTTACTTGTTACCTGATTTGCTCTTTGCTGTGCATGATGGACGGACGACAGACGATGATGATGAATCTAAAGCAGACTGATGTGAGTGTGTTACTATAAGCAGCCTCCGTCACTAACTGAGTGTGTGTTTGTGTGTATAAGTGTGTGTGATGGAGGAACAGTCAGAGTGCAGCCAGCTGATGCTGATCGGTCTACATATTCACCGGTCACATGCTCCTGATTGGTCAACAACTCGTCCATTCATCAGCAGCAGCCAATGGAGCCACAGTGTTGTAGTGTGTAAGTGTGTGTGTGTGTGTGTGTGTGTGTGTGTGTGTGTGTGTGTGTGTGTGTGAGACTCCTTTCTGAGCAGGATCCTGGGATTTTTTTTTGTGTTATCTAAGTGGAGTCTGGTTTTGCGTCACGCCTCCACTGACAGTAACGTGATTTTACTTTAGTTCAGTTACTGACTCTGATCCTGAGGCTCAACACACACACACACACACACACACACACACACACACACACACACACACACACACACACACAATTTTAAACCCAAAGTTTAACTGTGTTTGTGGCAAGGGTGTAGGTTTCATTTCAACACTGAGGGTCACACACATTTAATGGAGGGTTTGGGGGTCGTCTTCCATAGTCATCATCACACACTTAATTTCCTGCATTCTTCCCACCTATTTCTGCATTCATTTATGGTGCTAATACCCTTAATTTAATTGCACATGCTCTAAATATTTGGCGTGATGTATCCCCTACATAACCCCCAAAATCTACACCTATGATCACTTCTACAAACAGTTAATATCACACTGGGGTTATACCTTATTAAACGGTGACAGCCAGCAGACCCTTAGCTTAGCTTAGCTTAGCTTAGCACAAAGACTGGAAGCAGGGAGATACAGCTAGCCTGACTCTGTCAACAGTGACTAACACTGATCGCCCCCTCTAAAGCTCATAATTAATTTGTCACGTCATTTGTTTGATAAAAACTGAAGTGAAACAACAATTAGTCATTTTATGGGGCATTATATTTGGTTTATTTTGTAAATAAATCTAACCTACACACTACACCTTTAGGGGCCATGTCTACCGAAGCATTTTTTCCTGAGACCACTGCATTTTTTGAATTCTTTGCAATGGCAGCACAGTGCATTTACGCTATGCTACAAAAGTCAGCTGAGTGTCCATTCTGCACTGAGCACTGCTTGTTTGGCTTTTTTTCTGAGCAATGAGAGTTGAAAAATGCTCAACTTTAAGTAAATGCTCAATGTCACTTTTTACCCAGTTACCCAAAAAGATGGAGGAGGGATGAATACCACAAAGACCAACGGTCATATCTCAAATGTACGAGTGCTGATCAACAACAATCGGCACTCTGTCCTCTCAATCTGTGTGCCGCAACCTTCATCCAGAGCAAGTACTCTACCTTGCGCCAACATCTTTACCTCTGTGGATAGTCTGTATCATAGTAATCAGACACAACCAAAGCATCTCAGGTGAAAAAATGCTACGCCACCAAAGTGCTCTTAAGCACCTCGCGTTTTTAGCTGGGAAAAAATGCTTTGGTGAACACGTGGCAAATGTAGTAGAGTACAATATTTAGCCCTGAATTGTAGAGGAATAGAAGTATGAGGTTATATAAAATAGAAACACTTCAGTATAGTTTAATTAGTACTGAAGTATAGTAAATGTACCTTATTACATTCCACCACTAAAAAGGGGTCAAGTATCTACAGCTGCCTCTTATGTAAGGAAGTTAACAAATCAAAGCTGACTCATAGTTTAAACCAGAATGAATCCGCAGCTTCAAACGAGGGTTAATATGAATCAACGTGAAGCACATTTACTTCAGTTACGTTAGATTTGTCAGCTGGCCCGGTCTAGAATTTGGGTTCAGCCAATCAGAGCAGAGTTGTGGTGGTTTAACGAGCAGCCGCTCGTCGGTCGGTTCGGTTTTAATTGAAACTTCACGTCGAGTCTCATGACCGCCTGCACACCTCACATGTTTCCCTGCTGCCGCTCTGATCAGCTGCTGCTAATGAGGCTCATGTGGGTCTGATGGACGACGACCAGAGAGGAGCTGGAACCAGACAGACTGGGACCAGAGCTGGACTGGGACCAGAGCTGGAACCAGAGCTGTACTGGTAAAATGACCATGAATTTTTTGTGTCCTCTTTGCAGAGGAACCACAGTATATGTTCGATGCACCTCAGTACACCTCCACCTGCTGAGAGGTGAGTTTCTGCATTAGGAAAAAAAACAAAAAACAGAATCCACTCCTCACAACTACAAAATCCCAAACCATACAAAAACTCAGAGGTCAAATTGAGGATACAAAGTTTCACATGACACTGATGATGACTGAAAATAAAACACATAAATCTTTCTATCTCTGTTCGCACGTGCCACCGTGTGTGTGTGTGTGCGTTGTTTAACAGGAGCCATATGGAAGCTGGTTAGCAGGTTAATGGACAGAGCACAGCTGGTGGTTAGAGACACACAGACAGAGACAGACAGAGACAGACTGACTGACGAATGTTGCGTTGTACTGAGGATAGAATCTGGTATTTTACAAATGATCAGGCTTCAAGTAAAGCATGTGTGTCTAAACCAGGAGCTGCTGATGGATATGGGTTCGGTCTAGGTTTGTGTGACATCACGAAGAAGCTACTTTTCGTTCAAAACAATAGTCCAACCAACAGTTACTCTACAAAAGTAATCTATCACGCATTACTTGCTATTTTTAAAAAAAGCCATTACTTTACTTATTTTGCGTTACTTTGCAACTTCATCTGAGATGCATTGTCACGTAAACAACAAACCTTCCATATGCCCACTTATCATCACAAAACAAGGCTCAGGAGCATCAAGACGGCACTAGCAGTAAATAACTGCCTCAAAATGAAACTACAGCAGTATATAAAACAATATAAATAAGGCTGGCTCTTTTAACACCACATAGTACAAATATTAATTACCTCAAAATATTATATTAATGGGCACTGACTGAAGACACTGGTCTTCCTAACACCATAAGATGATGACCAGCTTAAGGAAATGAAACATGTTTAAATAGCGTATGAAGTGCATTTAACGTGCCAAATGAAGTCACTCCAGTCGCTTGTTCACCAAACCGTGTCTTTATAGCAGACTAGTTCAGCTTATTTAGACATGTAGCAGCAGTTAAACCTTGTGAGGAAGAGTCTCTCAAGTCATTTGTCAGACAACCTGTTCTGTCTCAGAGTCAGCAGAAGAGCGCCCAGGCTGAAGAGGCTCTCCATGGACACAATGGACACAGCAAGTTTTATTCATTTATTTTCATTTATTTTTTCAGATATTTGAAGAACTTACTTAACACAAGTAATGACATAATTGTTTGATTAGTAACTGTAATGTGATTACAGTAACATCTTAATTTGTAAGGACAAGATCACACATGAGCGAGTGACTGTCGCCTGCCAAGGAGACATTCGTGCTAAATGTGGGAACTGTGATGCACATAGGAAGTTAGCTTGCTAGCTATTATTAGCTAGTTTGCTAAATACCGCAAAATGCAACATATTCTTACCCCGACCTCATCACATATCAATGTTTGGTCATGGATTTTCCACATCTGGCTATGACATGCAAGGTACCCTGGGTGCATTGGTTGTTGACGTTCAGGGATGCCATGCCAAGTACTGCCTGTTACATGCATTGTCTGTTTTCAAAATACACTTCAGTTTTCACAAGACATATCCTGTTTGCATACAGTCTCTTTCAAAATACAGGTACTACGTCGGTACAACACAAATTGACATTTTTTTTCCTTCAACAATAAAAGCACATGGTTACATTTTGCCAGCACACACGTGGTTGGATTCAAGAGAAAAGAACAGGGTTTGGCTTTACAATCTAGAGCATTTGCTGAAACTGCTGGTGTTATTCTTGTTGGGTCTTGCATCTTAGTTTAGTNTTGACATTTTTTTTCCTTCAACAATAAAAGCACATGGTTACATTTTGCCAGCACACACGTGGTTGGATTCAAGAGAAAAGAACAGGGTTTGGCTTTACAATCTTACAGGAAGCGAACACTGGCCTCCAGGGGGAAGGTCGTGGTTGTTGGATCCATCCACCAGCCCTCCTGCCGACCTAGTGGGACTTCTGCTGCCTTAACTTTCATTGTCGTCCCGCCACGTATCCCCTTGATGCCACTGGGCGTCATTAAAAAATAAGGCAACCTGCCACATATCATGCCAATGTGAAAGACTTTGTAGTGAGACTGGATTGCCAAATGTGACTTTTCTTACATTTCATGCATGTCTCCTGACTCGCTGCCAGCCAGTCAGCATCTCTCATGTGGGGCAGTTTATATTTTTCATGGCCAATATCATACAATATCGACTCCTTAAACACAGCAACAATCAGTGTCTCTACAACACGTACTTATTTGCTGCTGGTTGAGGCTGTGAATTTGTGATCAATGCTCACCAAAGTTGTTCTCCGTGCAACATGAAGATGCGAATTTGTGAATTTGCTGTGCAACCAGAAGCAAATGCTTTATTCGGCCTTTCGCAGTGAATGGTAGTGACAGGAGGCAAATATTCGCCATGTGTCGTTAATTTCATGCATGTGTGACTGTGCTCAAAAGTGTTTCACCCAACATGGTCATCGGATCATCTACTAAGTATTATTTAAAAGTGCCTGACCTTTTCCAAACAGTTTCCAATGATGGCTTCTCAGATGCTTCTGTGTAACAATGACGTGTCAGGTGAAATGAACACACTAAACTAAGATGCAAGACCCAACAAGAATAACACCAGCAGTTTCAGCAAATGCTCTAGATTGTAAAGCCAAACCCTGTTCTTTTCTCTTGAATCCAACCACGTGTGTGCTGGCAAAATGTAACCATGTGCATTTATTGTTGAAGGAAAAAAAATGTCAATTTGTGTTGTACCAACGTAGTACCTGTATTTTGAAAGAGACTGTATGCAAACAGGACATGTCCTGTGAAAACTGAAGTGTATTTTGAAAACAGACAATGCATGTAACAGGCAGTACTTGGCATGGCATCCCTGAACGTCAACAAACAATGCACCCAGGGTACCCCCCAGGGTACCTTACCTTTATTGAAATTCCATCATGTCAGCAATTTAATGGAAATAGCATTCTGATCGGTTGCATTTATAGACCACCAGATTCAGACATCAACACATTTATTGACGCACTTCATTCCACTCTCGAAATAATAACCAAAGAAAGTAAATTATGTTTTTTACTTGGTGATTATAATATTAATTTGCTCAAATGTGATCTCACACAAACGGTTGATTTCTTAAATGCACTTTATTTTTTTTATTTTTCCCTCTAATTACTAAACCATCCAGAATCACCTCTTCATCTGCTACTGTCATTGATAATATTTTGTTTAACTCTTATGAATTTGAGGTCACTTCAGGCCTCCTGATGTGTGATGTCTCTGACCACCTTCCTGTCTTCCAATTTATCCACTCCAACTTTTCTAAGTCTAACAATCCTAAGAATGATCCAAATAAATACCGTAAATTCTCTAGAAACAGCACTGATAATTTTAAGTCGGCCATTGGCTCTATCATATGGGATGAGGTACTCCTGTCGCAAGACGCGAATAATGCATATGAATTATTTTTAAAGTCCTTTAATAAGGCCTTAGATGTATCATTTCCTTTGGTGAGCACAAAATCTAGAAATAAATCCTCTAAGGGGAAGCTGTGGATAACTGATGAATTAAAAAAGCTCTCCCGGAAAAAAAATAAACTTTATAAGAGATCTATTCTTAACCCCTCCCTTATGAATACTGAAACCTATAAGAAATGTAAAAACCAATTCACAGCCTTAGTAAGAAAAGCAAAGAAAACATACTATTCTACTCAATTTACTCAAGCTTCCAATAACATTAAAACAACATGGCACCACATTAATCACTTACTGAATCGCACTAAATCTCCATTTGCTGCCCCTGTAGAGATGAATGGTAAGAAGGGGGTTCTCTCTAACCCTATTGATATTGCTAATGGCTTTAATGACTTTTTTATATCTGTTGGTTCGGAACTAGCATCTAGCATCAATGGCTCTGACATAGACCCCTGTTCTATGATCAAAGGCCAGTATCCTCCACTCCAAAATTTTGACCTGCCAACTTTACAAGAGGTTCGTAATATCACTTTGTCATTGAAAAATGCAGCCCATGGTCATAATGGCATCAAAAGTGTCCTTATTAAAGAGACCATTGATTATATCATCAAACCCCTCACACACATCCTCTCTCTGTCTCTTAAAAATGGAATTGTCCCCCAGGATTTAAAAATTGCTAACGTCATACCGATCTTCAAGACAGGCGACTCCCAGGAATTCAGTAATTACAGGCCAATATCAATTCTACCATGCATATCAAAAATCTTGGAAAAGCTTGTCTATTCTAGATTATTTAATCACTTAGCAGCCAACAATATTTTATATAAACATCAATACGGCTTTCGTAAACGACATTCTACTGAGCATGCCCTCATTCAACTTGTTAACTATATTTCATTAGCTCTTGATAATAAAAAATTTGCCCTTGGAGTCTTCCTGGACCTGAGTAAGGCATTCGATACAGTCAGTCATGATATATTGATTGCCAAACTCAACAGATACGGAGTGGAGGATGCTGCCCTGAAATGGTTCAGAAACTATTTAACTAACAGAGAGCAATATGTTTATTTGGTAGGCTTTACTTCCAAGAAATCACAAATTATGATTGGTGTTTCTCAGGGATCAATCCTGGGGCCTTTACTGTTTTTAATTTACATCAATGACATGGCCATGACATGCACCAAACTTCTCCCAGTACTATTTGCAGACGATACAAACCTCGTAGCTGCACACGAAGACTTTAATATTTTAATTAAAACTGTCAATGAGGAAATATCTTCTATTGCAGAATGGTTTCAATGGAACAAACTTACCCTCAATGCAAAAAAATGCAACTTAATGATTTTTTGTAATACTAATAAACATTATCCTATAGAATTAGCTAAAATCTTTATCAATTATACTCAAATTGAATTGGTTCAGCATACTAAATTCCTAGGAGTTATTATAGATAGCAGTCTTAAATGGTCTGATCATATCGACCTTGTCTCTAAGAGATCTGCGAAAATGCTTGGCATTTTGAGGAAGGTTTGTCCCCTAATTCACTCCTCAGCTTATTTAACCTTATACTATAGCTTTTTGTTCCCATTCATTAATTATTGTAACATTGTCTGGGCAGCAATCTATCCTACATACCTGAATAAATTAAGTGTCATACAGAAGAAATATCTCGGATTTATATCCCACTCAAATAGATATGCACCCTCGGCACCCCTTTTTAAAAAATATAAAGTACTCCCCATTGACAAGGTAAATGTTTATCAAACATGCTTACTCATGCACAAGTTTATATATAGGAAACAAGATCTTCCAGACACCTTTCAGAATTTATTCATCCCCACCACATATGTACACACATATCAAACTAGACACAGCAACTACAGTCTACTCTTACCCCGCACACGGACTTCAAGACACCAATTTAACATTACTTTTAGAGGTCCTAAGCTCTGGAGTGAATTAAGCTCATCACTGCGATCAATGTCCTCCCTTTCTGCTTTCAAAAAGCATTTGAAGAAACTTCTATTACCCGCCTGATCCCTGTGCTCATCCTTCTCTAACATGATTTTATCAGTCCTTCTGATTGTGGGTGGCTTGCTTTTGCTGCGTCTTTCCTGGGTTTAAATTGTATTTTGTTGTTGTTTCTTGTTTGTATTGTTTTTGTTTGTTTTCTCTTGTTTTGTTTTTTTGCTGAGTGTTTAGCCTGCATATCATGTGATTGATATGGGCAGGTGTGGAACTCTGTACAAGCCTGCAGAGGCTTCGTTCCCACCTTGCACAGTTTTGTACTTGTACTAAACTTGTGCTAAACAAATAAACTAAACTAAACTCTAAAGCAACATATCTTTACATTTAACTGATAGAGCACTCTAACAGCTGGAGTGATGATGATGTGAGAAAAAGAGGAAGTCAGCTGACAGAGTGGATGGATGGGTCAACAAAACTCTGGATTTAACACAGGAGTCTGCTGTTTGTTCCCTGTTTCAAAATATGACACATTTTTAGTTCACTGCACCTGATCAGGATGTTATCAGCCCATGAAATGACTCTTATCTGTGGTTATAGGCCTCATAGATGGGTATGAACACCTGTTGGTAGGTTCACAAGGCTGTTTTCAGCCCATTCAATGAGCGTTACTAGTTCTTTATGTTTCACTTTCATTTTCCTTAGGTTTAAGCACCAAAATAATGTTAGGTTTAGATTGAGGTTATGTTAAGAAAAATAAAATCCTTGTTGGCTGTAAATGCTGGCTTCACATGGGACTCAGATTCCGGTCTCATGGGTGAAAGTTGTGTGTTTGACCCATCCACCACCCCTCCTTCCTCTCATGTGCTCTCTCACACATGAGAGAAAGTCTCATGAAAGCCCTTCTTGGCAGAAAATTTCATTTCATGGCCTGATAATGGCCATGAAAGCAGAACCACATCTATGAGGCTTATAACCACTGATAACAGCCATATGATGATCCGCACCAAGCTGTTTCCCTAAACATAACCAAACACAATCATAGCGTTTCACATCATTAAACAGATTTAACAGTAATTTGACTAAATAAATAATTTTTTTAGGGCACAGACGAACACTTGTCCTGCTGATGGTGGCGTTAGACCAGAAAACACTTCAGTGTTTCTTTCTGGAGGACAAACAACATATTTTTTGTTTAATTTAAAGGACAAGCTGATATTTTAACAGTAAATCAAAAGACTGAATCATAAAAGAGCTGAAATGCTTTTTGGACAATGCCTCAGCTTATTATTGGTTCTTCACGGGGACACTGGACCTAATTTACAAATCATTTAATCATTTAAATTGAACATATGGAACCTGCATGACTTACATAGATTCAGAAATCTGTTCCCTGCTGCTCTCTGCGTGTTTAATGCTCAGCTGAATGCTCAACATTACTGCGTTCCTTCACCTCAGTGAAAATGTGAAAAATGTGACCATTTAAATGTCATTCAGAGTTTTGGCATTCCTGGACGTATGTGATGTACAAGCAGTCTGTGGTGACCTGCACATATTTTACTCCTGCTGCCTCAGCTTGATGATGCCAGCAAATATTTTTAAGGTACGTACACACAACAGAGTAAAGCTATCAGTAGTAAAGACTGTTTCCCAATGCAAGTCCAGTGTAAGTGATGTATGGAGGACAGGAGCTGTCAAAAATAACTAAATACATAAATAACTGACTTGATCAATATAACATGCCATTAAATTACCAAAAAATGAAATAAAAAAAAATAGATGTTGGCACTAAGTAATTGATCAAACAAGATATAAATATAGTCTACAAATATTTATGTTTTAATTAGCTTTTTTATAGTAACAGCACTTGTATAGGGCCTTTCTAGTCGTCTGACCACACAAAGCGCTATTTACACTACATGACACATTCACCCATTCACACACACATTCACAAACTGGTGGCTGAGGCTACTGTACAAGGTGTCACCTGCTACTCAGTAACCACTCACATGCTCTCACACTCCGATGGAACAGCCCTCAAGAACAATTTGGGGTTCAGTATTTTGCCCAAGGATATTTACGGACCGGAGGAGTGAGGGATGTAACCGCCGATTAGTTGACAACCCACCCTACCTCTAAGCCACAGCCAGTCTGTATTCATTTACTTTTGTAATAATTTTTCTATTTATTGACAAAAAAGTATAAGGAAATAAGTTTGGGTGAATGAATAGGAAGGAAAATTCAAAGGGAAAATTATAAATGAATAAATACATTTAAAATAAATTGAGATAAAGAAAAAATTGATAAAAGGGAACTCTAAATAGGAACGTGAATCAGATAAATGTAGTGACGTAAAAAGTACAGTATTTTCCTCTGAGATGTACTGATGTAGAAGTATAAAGTTGCATAAAATCAGTGGTGTAATGTAAAAAAGTAATAATACTTTGTTACAAAACATACATATTGAGTTTTTATATTTATGTTAGCTTTCACTTTTTCTCCACTACATTTCCTAAATAAAATGTTTACTTTTACAAAAGCATTGTACTAATTACTTTTGACACTTAAGTACAGTAAATATCAGATAACTTAAGACTTCTACTGAAGTAATATCCAATAGGTGAACTTAACTTCTACTAAAGTCATTTTCTGTGAAGATATCTGTACTTTTACACAAGTATGGCTCTCAGGTACTTTATCCACCACTAAATACAATGTAAATACTCAAGTAAATGACATCAAGTTCCTCGCATTTGTACTTGAGTTCAGTCCTTGAGAGTAAATGTCCTTGGTTAAAAAAACAGATCTGATGACAACAAGTAAAGTCATCTGTTTATTGCTCCTGATGACACGGTCAACAGATGTCCTTCTCTGTGTAAGTAGGTCGACCTGACGTACGTCTCTCAAAACAAAGTGAGTGTGTAAAATCACATATTTGAGATTCTCCGTGAGTCGACTCAGACTGTCTGCTGCTCCACAAACTGTTGAAGGAAGGTTTTATTTTGTTTCAGACTGAAAACAGTTTGTGTGTTTTCTGTCAGTGACGTCTGAATGACACAGCAGGAACTGAGAGAGAGAAGATCTAAAATTAATCTGCTGTCAACAAAATGAGCATCAACATACTACAACTATGATTTTAAATATCTCACACTAACTTATTTCAGTTTTAGTAGTTACAATTCTGTTAAATTACACCACATTTTGTATTTTTAAATTTTAAGTAAAGAGTTTTTTGTCCTGCACTAACTTTAGCAACATCCTCAGCGTGAGTAAAGCCACGCCATGTGTTGTCTAATTTAATATGTTTATTTGTCCACATGTCTCCACGTGTGTTTTGTTAATGTGGAGCAGGTTGTGACTGATTTGATTGGAATAGTCCCAGTTATAAATGAGATAATGGTAAAATCATTTCTATTTGTGACAGAAAAAAAGATGGAATACAGAGTTATTAAGGGAGACAAGATCTGATCGTGTGTGTGTGTATTTGTGTGTGAGAGATGTGTCTGAGGGTCAAAGTTCAGAGCTTATAGGGCTTGAGATATGACAAAAAAGGCATGTCACATTTTATTCAGATTGTGTCACTAATGCTCAGGGTGTGTGTTTGTGTCATGTGGACAGTCAACACTAATCAGAGAGACACCGCTGTGATCCATGTGGCCTGGCAACCCAGAGGATGCAGGAAGTTAAGTTCATATTGGGTCAAACAAACATGGACTTTCAACCAGGAGACCACTGTTCTTGTCCCGTATGAAACCAAAAGTCAACGTAGTCACATTATCATACATAATTATGCAAAATGCTTACGTCCTATCCTTCTGTCCAGTGTGTTGTTGTTTTAACCGCTGCAGCTGTTTGAAATAGGTTTTGGCATTGGCATGTTTTTCATGTTGGCAGCATGTAATTTATCACATTTCGTGCCCACAGTTCTTATGGATTGCACGCATTTCTGTGAGACTGTGTTGCACAGACGTACACTCAACATTTGCCTTCTTATTAAAGATATACCATGCAGGATTTTTCAAATAACAATGTATAGACTCATACAGAATTAACCCTTCTCAGTCATCACTTGTGACCCATTGTGATTGGTGGTGTATTTTCTGCAGACTCTGCCAGCTGCCTGTATTTTCTGTGTTAAGGACATTTGGTGAGGTCAGGGCTTTATATAAAGGTAGTGACTAGGTAACAGACAGTTAGCAGCAGGCACCCAAAAAAATGCAAATATAGCGAGGTGAAACACCAAATGAAAGTGAGCCTTGGGTGGGCTTTTATTTTCACGTTTGCTGGCAAGCATGTATAAACAGTAACTGACAATCCTGTGTAGTATACCTTTAATCAGAGCCACCGTCTTTACATCTTTACAGCAGATTTTGTTTGTGTGTGGAGATATTCCCTAGGTGAATAGCTGAATATGAATATTATTACACATTATGAAAGTTGAGTTGAAAAAAATCTTTTCAAGTACAAAGAGGAGAGCCTGCAGGGTTGTGAGACTCTGGGCACTCCCTCCTTTCATACATCCTTTCCCCTTCCTAAAAATAAATCACCTCACAATCCTCCACAAGCCTGAAGCTTCTTACAAACCTCACACACAAACTACATTTGCAGACTTATGACCATCAGCTCATGATCACAAGTTTGGCTGCCAGTCACCACGGACTGTATTTCATTACAGTTTTAACAGGACTGGGACTTTCAGTGGACATTATGATGCAGTCTGGACATTAACTTTTATACCTTATAATTCTATATAGCATCTCAATACACACATGTAATGAAAATGTAAAGACATGTTTTGTAAAGCGAATGGAAACAGATGGTGAGGACATTTTTGTAAGGCGGGGACATTTTTGTTGAGTGAGGACATTTTTACAGAGTGGGTACACATTAGTAAAATGGGGACATTTTTGCAAAATGGGAAAATTCTTGCAAAGTAAATATATTTTTGAAAAGTAAGGACATTTTAAGTAAGTGGGTACACTTGGTGTAGTGGGGATGTTTTTAACAGAATGGGGACATTTCTGTAAAGTGAGGACATTTCTGTAAAGTGAGGACATTTTTGCAAAGTGGGGAAATTTTTATCAAGTGAGGATAATTTTGTTAAGTGAGGACATTCCTGTAGAGTGGGGACGTTTTTGCAAATTGGGGGCATTTTTGCCAAGTGGGGACATTTTTGCCAATGGGGACATTTTTGCAAAGTGGGGACATTTTTATCAAGTGGGGGCATTTTTGCCAAGTGGGCACATTTTTGCAAAGTGGGGGCATTTTTGCCAAGTGGGGATAATTTTGTCAAGTGAGGACGTTCCTGTAGAGTGGGGACATTTTTGCAAAGTGGGGACATTTTTGCCAGTGGGGACATTTTTATCAAGTGGGGGCATTTTTGCAAAGTGGGGACATTTTTATCAAGTGGGGGCATTTTTGCCAAGTGGGGACATTTTTATCAAGTGAGGATAATTTTGTCAAGTGAGGACATTCCTGTAGAGTGGGGACATTTTTGCAAAGTGGGGACATTTTTATCAAGCGAGGATAATTTTGTCAAGTGAGGACATTCCTGTAGAGTGAGGACATTTTTGCAAAGTGGGGACATTTTTGCCAATGGGGACATTTTTGCCAAGTGGGGACATTTTTATCAAGCGAGGATAATTTTGTCAAGTGAGGACATTCCTGTAGAGTGGGGACGTTTTTGCAAATTGGGGGCATTTTTGCCAAGTGGGGATAATTTTGTTAAGTGAGGACATTCCTGTAGAGTGGGAACATTTTTGCAAAGTGGGGACATTTTTGCAAAGTGAAGACATTTTTTGTAGAGTGGGGACACTATTGCAGTAGTGAGGACACTTTAAGTAGGTGAGAACACTTTTGTAAAGTGTAGAGACTTTTGTCGAGTGGGGACTTTTTGTCAAGTTGGGGCATTTTTGTAGAGTGGTGAGATTTTGTAAAGCAAGGATGTCTTTGCAAAGTAGGAACATTTTTACAGAGTGGGGACATATTTAGAGAGTGGGTACACTGTTGTAAAGTGGGGACATTTTGGTAGTGTGAGGACATTTTTGTAAAGTGAGGACATTATTATAAAGTGGGGACATAATTGTAAAGTGAGGACATTTTTTTCAGAGTGGGGACATTTTTGCAGAGTGGGGATATATAGGTGAAATGAAGACATTTTTGTGGAGTGGGGACATTTTTGTTAGGTGTGGAGACTTTTGTAGAATGGAGACGTTTGTGAAAAGTGGGGACATTTTTGCAAAATGGGGACACATAAAGTGAAGACATTTTTGTAGAGTTGGGACATTTTGTAAGGTGTGGACATTTTTGAAGAGTGGTGAGATTTTGTAAAGCAAGGACATTTTTACAGAGTGGGACATATCAAGAAAGTAGGTACACTTTAGTAAAATGAGGACATTTTTGTAAAGTGAGGCCATTTTTGTCATATGGGGACATTTTTCTGGAATTTTTGTAAAAAGGAGACACAGTCCATAAAGTCCTCGAGGTGAATGGTACTGAATTTGGCAGCATTATAAGACATTCAGACATATTGAACTGAAACAATCTTGTCTCTGTAAAGAGAGAGATTAAAAAAAACTCAGAGCAGACCTGATGAGCTGGTGGAGTTTGTCTCCCTCTAGGGGCTGAAAGTTGCTCCTCTTTGTTCAGTCCTGTTGAATCAGACAGAAATAAACACTGAACTTTAATCACACAGATCAGATCAGAGTTTATGTGAATCTGATGAAAATAAATCACTCGGGTTGTGACATCACAAAAGAGTCAAAGTAGAGTTTTAACAGTTTGTGTGATCTGACTGAAGCTCTTCACTTCTGAGTCTGACATCACATCACAGTGTCATTCATCACCAAAGAGTGTGTGTGTGTGACAGAATGTCAGCATGATGCAACACAGTGTGTTAGTGTGTTCAGTGTGTGCATGCAAATTTAAAACTGTTTACATGGCAACAGCTGAACAAAATGTTGCTGTCCTGGCAGAGAAACATCAGGCGAAACAATTAAAACTATTAAACTATTAAAGAAGGAAAGGACATGACGTCAGTAACAGTGTTCGAAATTTGCATCGGAGCCAGTCAGTGGGGCGGTCACGGCAAATCACACTATAAACCATCTTTCCTTGATGTTTCAACTTTGACTAAAAAATCCTTCCACCAAATTAAAAAATGTACATAAAGTGATATTGACTGGCGTTTTTTATCTAAATGTGTGCTTTCAATTCCATTTTATTCATAAAACTCAACATCATTACAGCATATGACACACCTCTGTTCCTTGGACCCTCACAGCAGATAAAGGGAAAAACTCCCCCAAAAAACCCTTGAATGGGGGGGCGGGGAAAGGTATATACCTCAGGAAGAGCAACTGAGGAGGAACCCGCCAAACATATCAACACACAGAAGGAAGCATGCACCCACTCATGGACGAGAGGCTCATGGCTTGAGAGATGCTTTTCAAAAATTTGAGAGAAGGCAGACATCTCTATGGATGATATCCCCAACACTCGGCAACTCACACCAGAAAAAACAAACAAAGGTAGACTGATAAATAGCACTACAGGTAAGAGGAAAAATATGGATTTTTGATTTTGGGGTGAAGTCTCCCTTTAACATCATCTACAGAGTAAATCTGCTGTGTGTAGTTTAATCAAGCACCAACATCTGAGGCTGAAAAATGAAGCCAAGGGAAGTGCCAAAAACGGCAGTTCATCAAACGGCCACTTGAGGGTGGCTGCAAAACAGAACCAATCCCCACAGACCCCCATGTTCAAGTGCTCAGTTTTACAGCAGAAATAAACATGTTTACAGCCTGGTACATGAAACGCTTTTGGTCTCTAAAGCTGATTTCATCAGTCATGACAACTGTATGAGGGTGACTATTCATACAACACACCCGTTTACATTTTAATAAGGCTGAAAGTTACGCATATTTAAAGGTGGTGCTGTTTTGAGTGACAGGCTGTCTGAGTATCAGCTCCACCCCTCGCTCCTCCACAACTCCAGCATCTCAACCAAATATAGTCACCTCTGGCTCCAAACAAAACCAAGATGGCGACAGCCAAAATACCGAACATGAGGCTTCAAAATGTCCACAAAAATGGGTGGTTCCAAGCTACATCCATAATTGACCCTTTGCTAAGCCCTGCCCGTGGACGCAGACTGGCTAATCATAACGCAGTATCAGGCTGGCTCAGACCAGGGTCCAACAACAACACAGCTGTGCTCCCTTGACTCTGATGCAGTCGTTTCAGATTTCCTTCATTTTCAGGCTGGTTTTGTGGATTTGGAGCTAAATGTTGTGCCTGGCGCACGTTGTGTATTAATGATACTCGTTACCTGGAGAGGCTGGAAAAAGATATACGTTTCTTCCCTGTTCCAAAACCAAAATCAAACCCTGAAAAGTGTAGGGTTAGCTAGCTAGCTACTGAAGATATAGCCTACTGAATGTATACACATGCTGCTTTTGCTTTTTAATGATTATAACAAAAAAAGACCGACCCTGCTGTACAGGAACCAGTGAAGGGAAGCAGGGAAACTTTGCTGATATTCAACCAGCTGTGTGGCATCACAGTGTGTGCAGATGAACATTGTTTGACTTCCCCCAAGATACCTGCCCGTCCGGCAGCAGAGATCCAGGTGCTGGCAGCGGTACCAGGGCGAAGCCAAACACCGTTAATCTGCACACACTGTGATGCCACACAGCTGGTTCAACATCAGCAAAGTTTCCCTTTATATTCATTGTCTTGTGTGGCGATCACAGACTTTGAGTTTTATACTTTAAAGACCAAATACATGCTTGGTATTTGTATTTTTATTTACAAATACTAAAGTTATTAGGATGATTTTGATCAGACAAAAAATTTACTTTATTACATGTTTTGTTTCATAACATGATGACCTACGGAGATTTGCCCTCTACACAGTGTTTTCTGAATCTTACAAAGTCTTTTTCATTTATTTGTGTTCTGTTGGCTTAAAATTAGACAAATGATGTTAACAAATGTCTAAAGAATACTGGAATCAGCTTATGGCCAAAACAGAGAGGAGGGAAGAGTTCCTCCCCACCACTGACTGTACACATCATTTATAATTCATTCTCCCACCATACATTACTGTCATATGTCATCATCACCCTCACACTACATATATTATTATATATTGGCTGTATTGTCTCACTGAATTGTCACTATAGCTTAAGCTCTGTGTGTGAAAATAAACTTGATTTGATTTGTTAAATATCCATTTTCAATTATTTAAAGTCAGACGAGTAAAAACTAACAAAATAAATCCCCAGATACACACAGAGGACATGACCTCTGTGTGTTGATATATCTAGTTCCTTATCACTTCTATCCTGAACGATCTGAATTTGTACTGTTTGTGTATGATGGAAACAGAATAAATAAATAAATAAATAGGAAATAAAAACAGATAATAGATAGAAAATGTCTTTGATTTCCTTTGAGTTCACTGTGTTGCATAAATGTGAGAAACCTTTACGTGTGTGGACGTGAAGACGGCTGCTGCTGTTAATGCAACTGTTGTGGATGTGACATCATGGCAGTATGAGGTCAACACACACACACACACACACACACACACACACACACACACACACACACACACACACACACACACACAGGAACAAGTCAACACTCTGTAACTCTTCTGCAATCAGAGGCTGACTTCATCTTTCAACCAGCCTCCGTGTGTGTGTGTGTGTGTGTGTGTGTGTGTGTGTGTGTGTGTGAGTGTGTATGTGTTGGTCAGCATTGCGTGTTGATTGCACCTCGTTACGGCAGAAAGCAGCCGGATGGTGATGGAGAGAGTGTGTGTGTGTTATTTTGTTTTGTTTGTTTCAGTCGGAGATGGGCGAGTGTGTGTGTGTATGTGTGTGTGTGTGTGTAGGGTATTGCCTCAAGTTGCATTTGATGGTTGCACAGGAGAGCAATGAAACCACGGCCACACACACACACACACACACACACACACACACACACACACACACACACACATACACATTTGAGTGTTAAAACAAGGATTAATATTTGATGTTTCTTCTATATTTACATTGTTTAGGTTTTTATAAACTTTAACAGTTTCTAGTCTCTCGTCGTGATGCTGAAAACTTTTTCCTGTCTGGAACATTCAGACTGTTCAAACATTCAATTTACCATTTATTTTTGGTATTAAACACAAAAATATATATAACAGCAGATCATTTAGACGTCACAGTATCAGCATGCAGCTCTAACATGATGCGAAAAAACTCACCAAATCACAGTGTCCTCCTGTGAATCACTAATGTTACAACAAAATAGAGATGTTCATCATTTATGTCATGTTTTTAATTCAGTTGTTCAGTTCAGTTGTCCTCTTATCTGGAAGCTTTACTTTTTCAAAACCACCAAGAGTCAGGGTACAAGTGGTACAGTCAGACAACCATTCACAGTTAGGGACTGTTCTATATTTATCAGTGCTAATCTGTGTTTTTTTTTCTTCTTTTTAAGCTACAAATATTTTTCCTTGAGCTCCCTGAATGATTGACGGAAAATTCATGACCCTCCCACCCCCAATAAATTAGTTATTAGATTTTTAAAACTTACCCTTTAATGTTTGAAACTTAAAAGCTGAAGATGAAATCCTGGAGTTGAAGAAAGCCTCGGTTTTTCACTCTTGTCGTGCACGCTGGTTAGTTAGTTCAAACAGTTTATTTTTGGCCAGATTTTAAATGAGACATAGTGATCACATAGTGATTTTGATGAGATATTATTTTAAGCTCAGATTTGGTTATGTTTCTTTTTCTGATGGAAGCTTTTGTCGCACATGATGTGTCCAAGAACTGTTGGAAATTTGAAAATTCCAATGATAATTTATGTTTTTAGTTTAGTTTAGTTTAGTTTCTGGCTCTGATGAATTGTGTAATTTTTTCAAGAAAACATGCCCTCTGAACCCAAGTGGGTTGGAAGACATGTTTTCTTTAAAAATAAGCAGTAAAATAAACACAAAATACAACCATTCAATGTTGTATGCCCCTCCCCTAAGCCAAAATAAAGTCCTCCTCAGTGTTCAAAAAATTATTCGACATGCCTCCTCCCCTTTTTGCACCACCACCTCCCCCCTAATAAGTAGTGAACAGTCCCTTACACACAATCAGTAGGGCTTTTCCATCTGCACTTTTGGCCACACAGAGTGAAACTCTGTGGTGTTTATTTGCTTTTCCATTACCAGTTTAAACGTGCCACGTCACGTCTGAGATGGACCACCTCTGGGGTCACCAAAGCGCAACCATCCGCCTCCAAGCAGGTTGCAATAGAAAATAAATAAAAACATAAAAAGAGTGATTCATATGTCATATGCATGCACGAAATTTAATTCACTGTGTGATTCAAAGGCTCCCAGCAGCTACCGGCAAATTTTAAGGTATAATGTTTCATTGCATGTCACTCAATGCACAAGTTGAGGTCATGAATCAGTCAACACACCTTAAATGTCAACATGACAACACTGAGCATTCTGTTTGTTTTCACCGACCGTCTTTCATGACATATGCTTTAATGACGACTGGATCTTCAAGCGTCTATGAAAGGGTGCATGAATTTCAACTGGATTATGTGAACTGTGGCTATTCTGCTTCCTCAGTTGGAGTAAAAAACATGGCAGAGCCTTGTTATGGTGCACTTTAGCTTTAAAAAATGAATTAATTCATTAAAAAAAACTAAAAAAAACCCCTGAGATAACAGTGCACCAAAGTTGTTGACAAAAAAACCCCTGAGATAACAGTGCACCAAAGTTGTTGACCACAATAGCACCAGTGGGGCAGACAGAAAAACATTCCACTGGTTAACATGCACAAGTGCATCATCAGTTATAGGCACACGTCCAAGCAGATAGCCCTGCTGTATGGAGTCACAAATCCCTGCTGCGCTGGGCTGACACACTGAGTGAAGCTAGGCCAGCACATGAGTATGAAAAGGGCTATTATGGTCCCAGTTAAAGGGAAACTCATGCTAACTTTGCACTCATTGTTACCTGGATGTAAAAGCAGGCATGACCATCCCACATTTTGTGTGTTTACTTGTGGTCAGACTCAAAGACGAGTGTTTGAAATGAATAAAAACGTTACATGTTTATGTGGAAAGCTATTGGAGGCTTGTGCAGCTTGCACTGATAGATGTGCTGCTTAGAGTCCTTGTTTCCCTGTATCTCTACTATGGAGGTGGGAAATGCAAAGTTGGCATGGTCCATCACACATATTTAAAGTGGTCTCTTACTGTAAAATATGTCCACATGGGAAATTATGATAAACAAATTCAAATTAATCTGCTGATAGGTAAGAGTGATTTGTTCACTTTTATTTACTTATTATTTTGATGTTTTATTCTTGTACACTGGGTGGCAGTAACCTACAATGGGACTGCACATATACAGGAAGGGGAATTGGAGTCAGGTGTGCTGCATGCCAGGGGAAGCATTAAGTTTTCTGATCATGGTGTCTGCAGGTAGCATGGCAGTAACTTAAATTTGGTTAGGGAACCTAATTGTGATTGACAATGTTCTACCTGGATGCAAGAAAAGTTGTAAATATTTGCAAGCAATAAATGAAGTGGCCCAGAGCGAAGGTAAGCCCAGCCTTGTAGCTGATGCCCACAACACTCAGTTAAGTTCACTGACATTGCAGCACCAGTGGCTTAATGGAAAGCCACTATACTATGCATATTCTCTGTTTGCAAAATCAAACCTCACTACATCAATAAACTTATAAATATAACCGAAATTAAGAAAATATGTCCAAAGTTACATGTTATTGTACATATTATTATTATTGTTTTTTCAAACTGTCATGTCCATGTTGCTGTGAAATTTTGGGTAATTTTCCAGTCTGCACCCGAACAGAAAGTCATCTCTGATATGTACGGATCTCGACACACTCAGACTTTCTGTAAACGCGTCTGTTTAATCTGTGAATGCAGCAAAATCTGGACGTTTGATTCAGACTACTGACTGGTGAGTCAGATTTTTCTGAATGCTGTGAATACCAAACAAATCAGCCAAAGAACATTGTTCAATGTTATTACTCACAGATTAAATGGATATTTTATATTGTCAATACCAACCAACTCTTAAATCATACCGTGTTAATGAAATGAACACTTGCAAGAAGTTGACATGGAAATCTTTCCCATCTCTTCCATCTATCTCACAGGATTTGAGCTCTGGCTGTTCACTAAGCTTGGTTCAATAAACCCTCTCCAGAGATTTACTCAATCAGACTCGTGCTGCTGATAGGATGAGTGTTTCATTTTGGTAAATAAGGGAGAGATTTGAAGGTCACCTGGGGGGAAGAACATGGTGTCTAATTAGCTGCTGATGCAACTCACCTGGGGAGACGCTGATGAAGATGATGAGCTGTGCTGAGATGACCCCAAGAGGTTCATTTGTTTCATTCATAAATCCTCAGCTGCATCAACAAGACAGCAGGGTACGAGTACGGCATGTAGGTGAGTCCAGTCCTGCAGCGGCAGGAAAGTCACACCTGTGTATGCAAGACAGAGACACAGATCATACTCACAAGAAGAAAACAGGAACATCATCAAGTTCACCTGCAGCAGACAGATCTCCTTAGGTACATACATTAGTTAGTTATTCATTCATTCATTCATTCATTCGCGGGGGGGCTGGAGCCTATCCCAGCTGACACTGGGTGAGAGGCAGACTACACCCTGGACAGGTCACCAGACTATCACAGGGCTGACACATAGAGACAGACAACCATTCATATTCACATACGGACAATTTAGAGTCACCAATTAACCTACATGTCTTTGGACTCCACCCTGGGTTCGAACAAGCCTCTGACTTGCACACCTCTTGATGTGAGTTGACAATGCTAACCACTGCACCACCGTACTGCCCACAGTAGTTGTGTACAGTAATATTACATCAGCAGTGGTGGAATGTAACTAAGTACTTTTACACAAGGACTGCACTAAAGTACAAAAGTGAGCTACTTATACTTTAGTTCTTTAATCTCATGCCAATTTCTACCTCTACTCCACTACAATTCAGAGGGGAATGTTGCATTTTTTACTTCACTACAATTATTTTATAACTTTAGTCACGAGTTTCCTTACAAATAAATATTTTTACACACACACACAAAATATATATGAAAAACTAAAAGTTCTGCCGAAGGGATCAGTCGATTGATTAGAAAATGACTTGGCAACTTTTTTTGACCTCACTACCAGAGATCGTGGAGGCAGTGTAGCATAGTTCAAGCGAAATATGACCATAGGAGATGATAAAGACATTTAAATAATGGCAGAACAGCATTGGTAATAAAGTGAGAAGAATTCTCGGTCTATATGTTGGGATGTATTTAACAGCCCCAAAGATCACCGCCATCTACAAAGCTGCCTTCTTTTAAACGTACAATACGAACTCCTTCATCATCACCCTGATTGTCCTTGTGTGAAACTATTGGCTCCGCCCCCTAGAGGCAACTATTGTCTGATGTTTACAGTATTTGAAATGGACGTATCTATTTTCATACATACAGTAAAGGGAGTATAACTGAGCCTTAAATCCCCATGGACCCCTCATGTTTAAATGTCCAACTTTACAGCAGAAATAAAGTGTTCACAGCCTGGCATAAAACTGTTGTGGTCTGTGTAGCTGATTTCATCATCTGCTGACCACAGAGACTTACTTCTTCTTATTTTGCTGCCTTTTAAAAACATACAACTTATGATAAAATCAAAACCTAAATAAGTTTAATGAGGAACTCAACAGAATCAGATCTAATCCTCCACAACATCACCACACACACTGCTGTTACGGCTGTAACGTTATTAATAACATTGTTATCATGGTCATCATTATTATTATTTTGAGATTTAGAACCCTACAATAAATTTCAGTTCTTTCTTTAACAGACACAGGGAGGAGGTCAAAGGTCAGAGCTCCCCATCATGCACACACACAAACTTGCACACACAAACATGCACACACACACACAGTCATGTCACAGTGGATGGAGTCGTCATGCCAACAGCAGACATTACTGCTGGTTTCATCACAGAGACAATCCCAGGCCGGCCTCACTGTATGTGTGTGTGTTTATAGAGATACTACCCCCCCCCCC
>NC_065529.1:42235710-42254743 GCF_006386435.1 Epinephelus moara | reverse complement strand
CACACACACACACACACACACACACACACACACACACACACACACACACACACACACACACACACACACTCACAAAGTATTTAAGTGTCTTCTTGTCTTATCTCAGTTTTGCATCATCCCTGGTGACCTCTCTGTGTGTGTGTGTGTGTGTGTGTGTTGGGGAGGAGAATGAAATGAAGAGGCTGAGACAAAATCAGGTTTCATGACATGAGAGCGCCTCCAAAAAGATCAGTCACAACTGTAATAACCGATAATTATATTTTAAAAAGTCTTCAGCTGTGCACAAACCTGTAAACGTGTCAGACTGAAATTATTCAGAAAAATATTATCTATATATAAATCAAACAACAGTAAAAGTCTACAGCACTGCGATGCTTTGACCTAAATGCTAACATCAGCACACTAACATGCTAACAGTAAGAATGCTATGTATGCGGTAAGGCAGCAGAGCACAGAACGTGTTTTGGCCTGCAGGGCAGCTTATAGTTGGGTTTCCATTCAAATGTGGCACAAATCTTGACCAAATTTTCAGAAAATCTGCAAAAGAAAATGCAAATTTAGGTTCTTTTCCATCCACAACTGTTATGTGATTATTGGGAGTTGGTTCACTGCATTAAGCAGTGGGTGGCGCTAATTCTCCAGTCAGGTGCAGAGGAGGGCGCAACAAGATGATATATTATTAAAAAAGTGCCAGTCAGACCTCAAATAAAGGAAAACAATAGATGTATAATAACAGAGAGCACAATGGACGATGGTAATAAAGAGTCTTGAACTAATATTACATCTTAGAAGAGCATACATAAGCTGTTAAAAGCCATTCAGAGACGACCATGAGAGCTTGCAGTGGCCTATGAGACTGGACGTCAGCATTTATTTACTGAATCTGTTTCCATTGCACATATACCTTTCATCAATACACCAACTTTTTCCCCAAGCATATATTCTTGCAATAGTTCGATATCTTTTTGAATTTTTGGCGTTTACACAGGTTTTAATGTGCAAATTGAAAATGTGCATAAAAAGAGGTGGATGGAAATGCACCTTATGGGGCACTGCATCTTGTCCAGTTAGGATAACTTAATCATCTCCCATAAGGGCATCCAAGATCTGCTCTTTTCAGTTTACTTCCCGAAAGTAAATCACAGGTTTTGTGTAGAGTTCAAATTAAGTGACACTTAGACACACAGTAAAATTTTAAAAAACTATCTTGTTAGTGCTAACCTTTGAGGGACCAGACAGAAGCGAAGAATCCATCTTCTTCATTTCCTCTGTCTCAGGTGGAGTTTCATTTTTCATTCTGCAGGATGCTCTGCATGTTATCTTCCTTTAGGTGACAAACATAGAGGAGAATATTTAACAACAGCTGTTGAACCAGCTGTGTGTTGGTCTTTCAGATTGACACTCACCTGATGTAGACAACTAAGTCCTCATCTTGTCCTGAGTGTCTCTGTTGGACAGAAGGTTAAGCCTCATGTAAATCTGCCAACAGGTGGGAGTTCTGTCACCAAAGTGTTTCTGACTCAAGTGTTTGCTACATCTTGCCTCAGCTGACACAACGCGGGGTCACCGATTTAATCATCAGCTGCCACATGTTTTAACTCTTCACCTCACATCATGCAGAGATCAAAGTGATTGTGAACTGATCCCTGGTCAGTGGATGTACTTGAAGTTTATCTTCTCCCTACAGCGAGAAATAAGAAAATGGTAATGACACTAAGGAAACACAAACCTGAACCACAGAGACTTGTATCTGAAGGCTGATCTCTGATCGCTGATCTCTACACAATCTAAAGTTTGGGTTTAATTCAATAATAATTATTTAAAAATAATTTCATAAGTTAGATTAACTGGTGACTCTAAATTGGCCATAGATGTGAATGTGAGTGTGAATGGTTGTCTGTCTCTATGTGTCAGCCCTGTGATAGTCTGGTGACCTGTCCAGGGTGTATGAATGAATGAATGAATGAATGAATGCAGAATAATGTAGCAAATTAGTGTAATTTACAGTAACTGTGTTATGTTTGTTTTTTGAGTATAAATTAAACTGTTTTTAAAATAGCACATAAACATGATGGAAAATTGGTCTGTAAATATATATTAACTAGAATTACCACCTCACGCATGTATGACTGCGTGCCCCACTCAAGTTGCAGTTACAATTTACATCCATGTCTGTGAAAACATGGATGCTTCACACACATCTTCACCCGATGCAGCACAGCTTTACGGTGGACACCCAAAGATTAGTGTCACCAATTCAGTATCTGACCAAATGTCAAAAGAATTATGATGCTGAGTAATGGCCAGAAAAGTGTTTTATGCAGAACGTTATGATGTCACAGTGAAGTTGACCTTTGACTTTTTGGATATAAAATGTCATCAATTCATCATAACATCCTATCTGATATTTGTGTGAAATTCTGTCGTAATAAGTGTATGAATTTTTGAGTTATGGCCAAAGACATATTTTTCAAGGTCACATTGAGGTTGGCATTTGACCTTCAACCACCAAATTCTAATCCGTTTATTTGTCCAAGTGGATTCTTGTGCCAAATTTGAGGAAACTAACTTCAGGACTTAAGACATTGTGTTCATAAGAATGAGGTGGACTTTGACCTTTGATCACCAAAATCTAATCAGTTCATCATCCCTCACAGCCTTCTTGTGGTGTCGCGTTCACAAGAATGGGATGGATGGATATGACAACCTGAAAACACGGCTATCGCCAACACGGAGGCATAAAAACTGTATTACTGCTCTTACAGGTGAGACAGAGGTGAGCACAGTTTGGAAGTACAGCTATTTGTTCACAAGCAGTCTAATGTTAGCTTGGCTTCTTAAATTAATCAACACAATCTTGATTTTTAAAATTTGTTAGCTGTTTAAATCTGCACTTAACACAGACCACCGAGTGCACTGGATCAGTACACTGGAGGATACTGTGGTGTTTAACCACCGCGGAGCTTAAACTGTCGTTTAGAGTTCCCACTGTTCACCATGTTCAAGATGCCCTGAAGCTAAACAGAGAGAGGGAGAAAGAGGCCACCAGAACAGAGCTGAGAGACCAGACACACACACACACACACAGCAACAGCAGCAGCCTGACTCTTGCGGAGATCAAAACTTAAGCATCACAGCAGCACAGGTGTCGCACAGGTGATAATCCTGAGAACGAGGACAGTGTGTGTGTGTGTGTTGTTCCCAGTATGTGTGTGTTCTTGTGGCAGGCCGTAGTTGAGTCAGACACTTGGCCTCTGATTTCATCACATCGGTTATGAAAGAGACAGTAAAGTTTAACACACACACACGCAGCACAAACACACACATACACGCAATAACACACACACACACACACACACACACACACACACACACACACACACAGTGTTCTTCCTCCTCTGTTTCTTCAATATTTCATCATGTGGCGTAAAAACACACTAACCATGTGGAGATAACCTGCTGTGTGTGTGAGTGTGTGTGTGTGTATGTAACCAGGTCAGTCAGGGCTCTCTACCTGTCGCTTGGAATCTGTCCAATCAGAGCAGAGCTGACTTCACATGTACTCATGGGTCAACGCACACACAAACAGGAAATCTACATAATGAAGCTGTGACCTCATTTCCTGTAGAGCAGCAGGTGTCTGTGTCAGCTTCCTGCTTGGATTAATCAACATGTCTCACATGTCTCACATGTCCCTGACGTCCATGTGAAGTTATTCAGTCATTCACACTGACTAACATTACTACACTGTAAGAAATACACAGTATTGTCCTGTGTAAAAAATACTTCTAAAGCTAAAGATGATTTAAGGCTTTAAAGGGACAGTTCACACAAAAATCTAAAATACAAAATTTCCTCTTACCTGTGGTGCTGTTTAGCAAACTAGATTGTTTTGGTGTGAGTTGCCGAGCGCTGGAAATAACGGCGGTAGAGAGAAAAAAAATTAGAGAAACTCAACAGCAATGTCTCTTTCCAGAAATTATGACTCCGCTACTCAAGATAATCCGCAGACCTCGTTGCGAGCAGTTTCATGTAGGAACTATTTTCTGTCTATCAAACTACTCCCGTCACCCTCATCACCACACAGAACAAGCCTCAAGGAACAGCTCTGGGTTTTGAGGCGGATATGTTATTCTGTAGTGATTGGTCAGGGAGAATTGAATCCCCCTCCCAGATGGAAATCGGTTAGAGGGGAAGCAATGTCAGACTGAGGATGAAAATGAGTGTAATGAGTTGCCAGTTCTGCCTGATGTCAGGCAACCAACACCCAGCAACTCGCAACAAAACAATCTACTTTGATAAATAGTAAGATAACAGGTAAGAGGAAAATATGTAATTTTGATTTTGGGGTGAACTGTACATCATTAACATCCTGAAAAATTCACCTAAATTCATCTAGAACACCTCTCCAAGGCATACCCAAAGTAAACTGAGAGCTGTACTTGTTCCAGTTTTAGTACAGGTACGTGCATGGTCTCATTTGAAAGGTGACACTCAAAAGATGTTTTTCCCCCAATAGTCGGAGTCACTGGTGCGGTTACATGATGGCTTCTCATTCAGAATGAAATAAATCTGAATGAAATCATTCAGAATTAAAGTCTTTCCAGGTAGTTTACATGGGAAATATTCATTCCGAATGAGGGTTTACACGGGAGATCAGTTTAATCGCCTTTATTCGGGTCCGCGCAAGGTTTGGGGCAGGGAAGGTTTCTGATTGGATAGGGGGCGGGGCGGATGTTACGTGTTAAGTTTACCAGAAGAAAACACTGTAGTCCTCGTTCGGGATAACAAGATGTTTGACGACGCTGTTCTTAGTGCCTTTTTCGGGCTTGTTTTGCTGATATTCTTGAAGCAGCAGTACGACAACAACCTTGTTCTGCTAATGCTTCGTCTGTTGAGGAGGAGAAGGGAGGTAGAAGGTCGAAGAAGGGCGATAGAAGACCATGCTTTGGCGAATGGAACCCGGTGAGTGCAACAAGTCCGACTGCTCTATCTCAGCCCGTTGCTATGCGCGCTATATTGTATAAGTCATCGCGCCAGAAGGGCAAGGAAACGAGCATGCGCAGAAATACCGGTATGAACTTAAAGAGTAATGAGCGTATACAAGTGCGAGAAATTCTTTCATTCGGAATTAGAAACGGAATATTCCAGCCCGTTACATCGGATTGAATTTTCAATCGCATTGGCCATTTTCATTCCGAATTAGGTGTTTACAAGATCACTTTTAATAGAAATGAACTTTCATTCTGAATGAAAAGGGAATTAAACTGTCCATGTAAACGAACACACTTAAATAAAGAGTTTTTTTAATCCTTACCTGAATATTGTCTTGAAAAGATGTTGCAGAGGACTAGGACTGGGGAGGTATTACCTGGAAAACACAATAAGACCACATCATGAAGCCTCACCTAGTCAGAATTCAAAGAGGATACAACAATATCACAGAAAAAAAAACATTTTCTACATGTTTTTCTGAGGTTTTGTCTAAACACTTAAAAAAAGAAGGTAAAACAATGTACTGAATGTGTGAAAAACTTATCAACACAAATATAAATGTGTATTAAGAGAGCTTAGAGTATATAAAAATGCTTCTAGAAAACCTAAATTGATAAGAAAGACTGTTTTTCCCTTAATGTTCAGACCAAAGATTCGCTATGAGATGAGTTGAAACAGGCAACTACTTGCAATGCACCGTTCTGCAAGGTTTTAAAAACCTGACGGTTCACACTAATGCAACTAGATGAGATGGTGTATCATCTCAACTCTCTGTTCTTACATTCCAATTTCCGGCTTCTGAAAATATGAATGAGGATAGTGATAGTGAGATACTGGCTACAGCTGCATCTGTAGTAGTGATGAAACAGCAAAAACAGAAACAAAACGAGCATCAGATGAACTGTGTTCATAACAAATACACCACAATAATATAAAACAACAGCGGCACTTAATCAGTTAATGAGAATGTAAGCTCCTCGAGCTCAGACCGGCCAGTTCACACCGCTGCAACTTTTCTCTGTAATGTTCTACAACAGTTTTGTCTCGTGGCGAATCTTTGGTCTGAACTGGGCTTAAGGTCTTGAAATCTGTGGTGCCTGTAAGTAGTTCAAAAGTGCACTTGAGGTCAGTAGTGTCATAAACTACTAAACTCATAAGCCTCGGAAAATTGGGCCAATTGTCGACTCTTTAAATACCTTTAACCTACAGGAAATATTACTGACATATGTTCTTTCAGCTCAGGCCTTGGTCGGCTATTGAGGCCGTAGCAACAATACTGGAACTGGCTCAAGTGAGGTGTCAGTGGAAATGTCACGAGTTTGCCTCCATTTGAGACCGCAGCTGGTCGGATGTTTACATGCAGCACAGAGAAAATATGGATAATATGTGAAGAAATGTGAAGGTTTGAAAAATGCGATGGCAGTTTGTTGATATCTATGGATGTAACAATGTGTTTAGATTAAATGTTTCCCTGGATTCAGATCCTCCTAACTACTGCCAGTGTGTGAGAAATGAACTGATAGCTGTATAAGCAGAATTTCTGTCTGGAGAATATAGTGCTTCATAGGAGAGTAATAGTTGTTTATTTGTTTGGTTTTTGTCTGATAGAGTTGTTTATTGAACCTGCTGTGGTGGTTGTATCATAAAATGGTCAGCATTAATGGCACTGCAAGGAGCGTAACTTTTGAACGATACGTCATATGAGTAAACCACCTTAACCACAACAAATACAGCTGTTGTTTTACATATTATAATCATCAAAAATCACCCTCTGAGGGCCCGTCGATGGGCCGTTGGATTTTGAACAATTTTAATCAAGAGGCGACTAAATTACGTGTTGGTTTGCAGATGTGTAAAGTAACTAAGGAACAATGGTGGAGAAAGTACTCAGAATACTACAGCAAAGATACTCTGTTACAAGTAAAAGTCCGAACTTTACTTGAGTAAAACTACAAAATTATCAGCATTAAAATATACTTAAGGTACCAAAAGTAAAAAAAAAACTCATCATGCAGATTTACATTATATTACTGGATTATAATTATTGATGTATTAATGTGTTCATCACTTTAATCTTGCAGCTGCAGCTCATTTTACCGACTTTATATACTGACAGGTATAGCTAGCATTTTTGCACCCCCGGTTCCCTCGTCTCACCGCAAGTGCAGTTTTTAAATGTATTTTTTCACAGACACCTGAAATAAGATCTGTGGTTCACACAAGCTTCGGAGACTTTCACATTTTGTTCCAAACATAAAATACGTCAGTAAATGCCCCACTCAAGAATTTTAAAGCTTCTGTGTCTTAAAAAAGGCAGTTGCTAACAAGTGGCTAAATGAGACAACAGAACGTCGTCACACTGAACACTGTAGTTCATTTACAGCCTAATGTTAGCTTTTTACTTCTGGTGATTGCATTTGAGCTTAAAGAATCATGAAAGTGGTGTTAATTGGTTAAGATTATCTTGCTGAACAAAACTTGTAAGTATCATAAATGTTTGTTTGCCACAGAGATTATTTTCTGCAATAATCCAAAATCCAGTGGTAAAATCCCAAAGACTTTTTGACAAGGGAACCAGTGCAATGCTAACTTCTGTCGGCCTACAGAAAAACAATCCCTGGAGCACTCTATAAATTATACATCACAATCTATTAGCTGATTTATATTTTGTATCAATGACCTGAAAGTGTAAAATCGCTAAAGCTGTAAAATCATTGTCGTGAAGTAAAAAGTACGATATTTCCCTCTGAGGTTTAGTGGAGAAGTAGAAAGTAGTAGAAAATAGGAAATACTCAAATAACAGTTCCTATAAAATGTACTTAAGTACAGTATTTGACTTAATGCACTTCTCACCACTGCTAAGTACATTAACTCAAACACTCTACTTTAGATCAGTTTTGAATGATCTGAGTAGTTCTTCCACCTCTGTAGGTTTGTTCTCAGTACAACAGCTGTGAGTTAAGTTGTAGGTAGCATGTTGAGATATTTCAGTCCGAGTTAACAGATAATAAGGTCACTCACCTGAGTGTGTAGATCAGAGTGAGGAGAGGCAGAGACACGTGAGGCAGGTGATACTGGGTGAGACAGATGAGGTGAAGCTCAGTTTACGAGGTGAAACGTGCCACACATGTCTGAATGTGGAACAAACTCACAGACTGAACACAGATTAAGGTCAGAGGTCAAAGGTCAGCAGGTGGCTGCAGCTTTACAGGTCACGTTTACAAACAAGACTGAGAGAGAGGAAAACCTCTATCGACTGTATTATACCAATGTTACTGTCAGGAAACTGGAAAGTCAAGGTAAATTTAGTTGTGTTTCACCTTTCATCCACAAATGTTTAAAGATACTGAACGTTGTGCAAAATATTGTCAGTCAGCAGCTTCAGTTCAAAATAATCTGTAGCAGGAAATGTGTGGGTAGTGCATGTGTAATGACAGTGAGAAGTAGACTGACTGAATGTGGAAAAACTGAGACATACTGTTGAAATTGCACTTATTTTTCTTAAGCTATCTCAGGCTGTTCATCTGTTTTGTAAAAGGATGAACCTCGACAGAATGTATTTGTAATTCTTTACACTGAAAAATACTGGTTATTGTGCGATCGTTTTATTGGTCCGACCCATGTGAGATCAAACTGGGCTGTATGTGACCCATGAACTAATATGAGTTTTACACCCCTGCTCTACACCAAGTTCGTGATTCGGGCTTTGAAACTTGTCCAGTGTGTCACTGCAAAATGCAATAATCCTCCGAATATAAACAAGCAGCTGCTGTGTAAAATTAAATCTCTGACTCACCACCGTGCCGTGTCTGATATTTTTAACATATATCCTTGCTCCCGTAAAAGAAAGGTACACTCGCTTTGTCAGACAGTTGTCTCTGTTTAACTAAACTTGCCACCAGATCAATATTTGTTTATAATATAGTGTCATAGGAACTTTTTTTGGTCATTGAAATGTTTCCCCTGCAAATAATGTCTTTGGAAATACAAAAACTGAGAACTAAAACCTGTCTCATGTTATATGACTGTAGACAAAGGCGCTATTTCTCGTTCTCATAACAAGGAAGCTGTCAGAATATAAAATGTGTGTTGTAAGCAGAAACTCTATCTTTACACCCAGACTCTGTTTACATGTGTTGCATTGCGAGTGACGTAAGTTCCCATCAGAAGTGGAGACTAAGTATATTTACGCAAGTACTGTAGGTTATTTAAGTACAGTTTAGATGTAAGTGCACTTTACTTAAGTGCTTGCATTTACTGCTTCTTTACACTTCTACTTCTCTACATTTCAGAGGGAAACATTTCACCTTTTACTCCCTTACATTTACTTAATAACTTAAGCTACCTTGCAGATTCAGATGAATATGAACAAATGAATTATGATGCAATATTACAAGGTAGCTTAAAATAAAAGTTTATTGACCCACAGCTTCCCAGCAGCAACTTAAGTAGTTAAATTAGCTCCACCTTTGCCAGCATCAACATTAAAGTGATGAACATAACCATTTTAATTCAACAGAATAATATACACTAATCTAAAACGTGTCATTCTGCATAATGAGTACTTTTTACCTTTGGTTCTATGAGTACATTTCTGTTAATGCACTTGTACAGCCACATTAGTAAAAGCTGCGAGTGCTTCCTCCGCCTCAGGCCGTCGTTATGTTCAATAAAGAAACATAATGCAACAGCTCTGCTGAGTCTCGTGTCTGTTTTCTGACGACTGATCCGCTCAGGATTGCAACATCGAAGCTCCGCCCCCCGCTGGATGACGACATCACGGGAGGAAACACCGTAACCAGACAGACCGAGAGTCAGTGTGCGCCGCAAAGTTCTGGAGACGAGCAGGGACCGAGCAGACCAGGGTCCGAGGGTCAGACTGGACCTACAGCAGAGCCACACACGGACATTATTTTAATTTACACCTCAGGCGGACGGACAGGAGGACAGAAAGGACTCGGTGTGACTCGGCTTTGTTCGCTTCAGCTCCGGATATATTTTAAAACATACTTTCATTTTCACTTTTTTTTTTAAACAACTTTTATTGTTTCTTTTTCTTCTTCTTCTGTTTTCCACCGTCTGAGTTTCTTGTAATTCAGACTGAAAAAGAAACTCAAACTACCAGCTGACTGACGACACGTTGCGCAACCCAGACAATAATAATAACGAGACAAAGACGTCATCACCGGACAGTCGGCTCCAGTTCTCCCAGTTGCTACAAGAGCTGCAGGTCCCAGTCGGAGTTTTAACTTTGAAAGGCAAAGCTTTTGTATGTCTTCAGCAACTTCTGCACCACAGACAGACAGACCATCTGCTCCTCTCTGACTCTACTGGGTTTCTACTGAGTCTAACTGGTTTCCTGTTGACCTGCAGCCCGAACCAGTCTGCCTGTCTGTCACGAGAGAGAGCACAAGGTAAGAAACTGAGCTGAGAGCAGAGGTGGAGGAAGCACTCAGATTATTCACATTGGCAAAGGAAACAACAAATTATACAACTTCACTATGCTGTGCACTTTTTAGTCTGTAGTTTCCAAATAAATAATTTGGAAAAAGTATAGAGAGGGTACATGTCGAGGAGTAAATGGAAGCACTCAAGTTAAGTGCAAGTACCTCAAGATTGTACTTAAATAGCCTGCAGTACTTGAGTAAATATACTTAGTCTTCACTTCTGATGGGAACTTACATCAATTCCAATGCAACACATGTAAACAGAGTCTGGGTGTAAAGATAGAGTTTCTGCTTACAACACACATTTTATATTCTGACAGCTTCCTTGTTATAAGAATAAGAAATTACACCACTGTCTACAGTCATATAACATGAGACAGGTTGTAGTTCATAGTTTTTGTATTTCCAAAGACATTATTTGCAGGGGAAACATTTTGAATGACATCTCTTTGTTGTTACAACCAAATAAAAGTTCCTATACCAGACTTTTTATGAACAAATATTGATCTGATAGCAAGTTTAGTTACACAGAGACTAGTATTGTCTCTAGACATATATAATGTCATTAATTCATGTATAAATACAAAAGAATTGTCAGCAAAATGTACTTTAAGTAATCATTATGCAGACTAGTCTCTTTTACTTTACTTTAGAGCTCAAAAGAGCAGATTCTGCTGGACTCTGCTGAGCAGAGTTTATGAAACCGTAGTCCTCAGCAGCACATGGAGTGAGCCCAGCTGTCATGGAGGATGGGTGTGTTGACATGTGAGCCCAGTAGCTGTTATGTGTGGCGTGTATAACTGTGTGATACGGTTGAAAGTTCTGGAAAAAGCTGGCAAGTGGAGGATGAGCTGGGTTTGTTTGGTTTAAGGGACTGTTCTTTATGTATCAGAGGAAGGGGTCTTTGTTTTTTTGGACCCTCCCCAAAGCTGCACATATTTGTCTTTGAGCCTTCGCACATGATGTGGACTGTTGGGAATTTAAAAAAACAACAACGGTAATTCTGTTTTTGCAGTTTGCTGGCTATGATAAATAGTGTGATTTTTAAAGACACCTGCAGTATGAAAGGCATAAATACTTTTAAGACTGACTGCATGACAACTGAGCAAACTCCATCCACTGACTGTTTGGAAAGAGTTCCCTGTCACACAGACATCATAAATACACAAAGGGATTCGACTCAGTAACAAGAGATACTCAAATTAAAGGATTAGAAGCATGTACATAATAACGACTGTTAATAACATGTTTATGTTTAAAGCACTCAGAGAGCTGGTTGGTCCGGCCTGCAGGACAGAGAGAAGACATCTGACTGTCAATCAAAACAGATCAGAATCATAAATACTAATAACTGGGACATGTTATAGTTGCTCTTCTATTGCATATAAACCTATGGAAATATATAACACATATAAAAGGAATATAAAGAATATGTATCGTACTACAAAGTGTGTTAAATATAAATGCAAGACTAGAATAAGTAAGAATTAAATAAGAATATTAGTTGAGTAGAGTGTTGCACAGGTGAACTGTTGCACAGTTAAGTTGGCTTTGCAGCGTTGAAATACAAATAATGAATAAATTATGGGGTTATATCAGCTGACAGGTGAAATAAGTCCAAGAGCCTGAGTCTATTGACTCTCAGTCTTGTGACTCAGGGTGTCTGACACACACACTGAGGGAGGAGTTGAGAGGTTTGATAGCTACAGGCAGGAATGACTTCCTGTCGCGCTCTCTGGTGCATCTCAGAGGAATGAGTCTTGTACTGAATGTCCTCCTGTGCTTGACCAGCACACCATGGAGTGGGTGGGATAGATTGTCCGAGATGACACAACTTACACAGCATCCTCCTCTCTGACGCTGTCGCCGGAGAGTCCAGCTCCACCCCCACAATGTTACAGGCCGTGCGTATCAGTTTGTTGAGTCTAGTGACATCTGCTACCTTTAACCTGCTGCGCCAGCACACCACAGCAAACAGGATAGCACCGGCCACCACGGACTCATAAAACATCCTCAGCATTGTTGAAAGACCTCAGCCTCCTCAGAGAGTAGAAACAGCTCTGGCTCTTCCTGTAAAAGGCGTTGGCGTATTTTGCCCAGCTCAGTTTGTTCCCAGTGTACAATCACAGGTACTTGAAGTACTCCACAATGTCCACGATGCCTTTACCTTCATCAGATCCACAAGTTTTTTCCCTTTGTCTTTGTCACGTTGAGCTGTAGATGGTTCGGCTCACACCAGGTGACAAAGTTTCCCAACACAGCCCAATGTTCATGTGAAGACAAGAGTCAAACTTGTCAGTAATGCCGGGTTAAAGACCTCCTTCTTAGTCAGAATAAACAGAAACAAGTAGTGTTAAGTACTTTCAAATAAAGAGCCAAAGTGAAAGAGGAAGGTCCTATTGTAGAAGTAACAAAACCTCATTAAAATCCCACTGACGTAAATCCTAGATTTAGCATCCTTATCTAAATCTAGATAAGGATGCTGATTTCTTTTTATTCAGTTTCAGTTTTTAGCTACCTTTAGTGAACACGATTTCCCGTAAGCCCGAGACTTCTGCGAGCTTTACGTCACATCTTGACAAAACAGACGAGTCCACGAGGTTGTGGCTACATCAGATGTGTCTGTAATAACACCAGGACAGAGAGGAGTCAACGGTGTTTATGTTTTAAGAAAGCAGACAGCTGAGTTTAAGGCTGAACACAAAAGGAAAATGAGAAACGAGCATTGGTGAATAATATGGATAACTCAAGCACCACAGGAGCTGAATTGTTGTTTACCTCGTGTAAAGCACAAAGGTTTGAACCTCAGGATCAAGCTTTGTTATTTTCAGAAAGTCAGATGAAAGAAATCCTCAATGAGAGAGTTCATGAGAGTTCAGGAGAATCTGGTGGAATTTTTCCCGTCGTTATTTTTAACATTGATCTGTGATTGTGAAACTGCAGCTGACGAGATGAGACATCAAACAGCACGGAGTCACTGAGTGTGTGTGTGTGTGTCAGGGGGTGACGTTTCCGTGGTGACTCAGGGTGTTTCACCAGAGTGAAAGCAGAGTTGGCCAACAGCATATTGCCACACAGCATCACCACGGCAACCACAGGCTCTAAAAAACTTTATATGACAAAAAAATAGGCACACACTCTCACAGTGAGTGTGTGTGTGTGTGTGAGTGTGTGTGTGTGGTAGGTGTTGACTGTATTTAAAGGCTGTTTAAACTACAAACTGTTGTGCTCTGATGCAACGATCTGAAAGCTGAAGCGTCTGTCAGCTTACAGGAAGTTGCATCATGAAGCCTATAGACACGTTAACAGTGTAATGTGTGAGCAGCAGAGACACAGAACACAGCGAGATGTGATGCGAATATAATTCTTCTTACTGTATGTGGAAATATAACTGAGGAGGGGTTTTAGTGGCTCAGCTGTGATGAGACCAGCAGAGGGCGCTACTGTGCAGAAACCAGCCAGTCTCAAACAACTCAACAGCCTGAAGTTCCTGGTAGTAAAGTTCTGGAAATAAAGCCAACTATAACCACAGATTCTTGAAATTAAAATACTTAACTGTTTACAATAATCAATCTGCACACAGGACATGTGGTTAGGATGCTTTCTATATTTGACACACAGTAAAATAATCAATTATACAAGATCTCAGCTGCAGTACATCTCAGATATACCACATAGGCAAACTGAAATCTGCAGATTCGAAGCAGCTATAAGCACAATTTATATATTAATTACTAACCTTATGATGTCACCTTTCTCCTCCAATCACAGATGAGCATGGGCATGACAGCCGCCAGATCTCAGCTGTGTCTGAAGAGGTTACTGGATGAGCCGCAGGACAATTTACTGAAATGTAAAGTAGCCCGTCTGGATCCGCACCCTCCTGCCACCGGCCTATCACACTGCCTCAGGCCCAAAAGCCCCGCCCCCGAAGCCAACCAGAGCCAGTCTCCAACCAAAGTCGGATCGTACTTCCTGTTTGAACCCTGTGAGGGGGAGAAGACTTACAGGGCTGTGCATGCACAGACAAAGCAGCAATACACCTGCCAGGTAGTCACCTATGTTACTGACACTGCAAAAATACAACTGGTACTGTAACTGTAGCAAATGTTTTATAGTTACCTTAACCCTCCCTCCTGGTTGCCATGGTTGCAGGTTCTTCCTCTGCGTGGTTATCAAGAACGCTTGGCTGCCTACTCCCGCATTGGTCACCATGACAACATCTGTGGCCTGTTGGATGTGGTGATTGGCCAGGACAGTGTTTACGTTTTCCTGCCAGGTCACCATGGCGACATGCACGCATACGTGAGAAGCAGGAAGCGCCTAGGAGAAGACGAGGCGAGGGATCTTTTTGCTCAGATGCTGAACGCCGTGACGCACTGTCATCTCCATGGAGTCGTCCTGAGAGATCTGAAGCTGCGCAGATTTGTCTTCATCGACCAATACAGGTGAGACTGTCGAGTACTCTGAAAATACTATTATACAGACAAATGTAGGTGAACTGACAGAGAGGTACTGATGATACCAATACTGATGCTACTAATACTACCACTGATACTGCAAATAAATACTTAATAAAAGTGCTGAATACTACTGCATCCATCACCAGTACTACAGATGCTACAGCTGTCACTGCTGATGCAGCACATAGATTAAAAGTGTGGTTTTCTTTCTGCAGGACTCGTCTCGCTCTGCTCGGCCTGGACGACTGCGTCCTCCTGCATGGTAACCATGAAGATGACTCTCTGACAGACAGACACGGCTGCCCCGCCTACGTCAGCCCCGAGCTGCTGACCAACGGGAACAGATCTTACTCGGGTCGCGCTGCAGACATCTGGAGTCTGGGCGTGTCTCTGTACACAATGCTGATTGGACGATACCCATTTCAGGACACACAGCCTGCTGTGCTTTTCACCAAGATACGCCGCGGGGCCTTCAGCCTGCCCGAGTGGCTGTCGCCGCAGGCCAAGTGTCTGATTGGCTGCATGCTGAGGAAGTTGCCCACAGAGAGACTGACGGCGTCAGAGCTGCTGATGCACCCGTGGCTGACCAATCCCTGCACGCCACATCACAACACACAAAAGACACACACACACAGTTCACAAAAAACACCACAGAATAAACAAGAGGACGATGATCAGGTGGTGCCGACGTGGACTGAAAAACACTAATGCCATATTTCCAGTGCATGGTACAGCACGGATCAACTCTATTTGTCTTCCATCGGCAAAAGTTGTGCATAGAACCTGATCCTTGTGTTGGCAGGTGGAGATAAAACCCTGCAGACCACTGACTGGTCTGGTCACAGGCCATCCTGCAAAACCCCGCCATTTTTAATAGCCAAGATACCACCAATAACAAGCCTGTGGATATTCTCATAACATAACATAACATAACAACCGCAGTTTCTTTAGTCCCGGATTGAAGATAATGTCATGGCAGTTTCCAGTGTTGTCACTATTGTGATCGGCCAAGAATCCGCCTACATTGAAGAGGTACAATCCACAGTGGAAAATGAAATAGAGAAAAGGACCTTAAGTTGAGTCGAGACGAACCATGCAGTGGAAACGAGGCCCAACACAGCACGTTTGCCCTTCTATACTTGTGAGGACCCACAATATGCATCCTCTAACCCTAACTTACAAACCCCAAACTTACACCTCAACCTGACTCTTTTACCCTAAAACCAAGTCTGCACCCTCAAGCAGCCTTCAGACAAAAAGTCCTCACAAGCAATCAGAAACTCCAAAAGGTCCTCGCAAAGATAGCATGACAAGAGCACAAACACACATACACACACACACACACACACACACACACACACACTACAGAGACAGTCATCCTGGATTACTTGACCCGACCCTCAGGTGCCTTCCTATCGCTGCGTCTCAATTCAAGCTCCGCCAGTTTCCTATCAGAGTCACCAGCTCCCCCAGTGCAGTACCTGACACAAACCAGATCAAATAGTGTGTTCAGGTCCCCTCTCAACACCTGGTGACATCATCATCTCTGATTTAAGACATTGACAAAGACTGCCTAAACACATGACTGGTTTCAAAATAGACTTTGACGCAGGCGGAGCCTAAAATGGCACACAGCTTCTTTCTGTCAGTGTTTACACTTCCTGGTTGCTCCCTAGCATTAATAAGAGAAGGATCGGTGAGTGTTAAAGAGTCACAAGACACGTTTCTGAAAAACAGAAATTACACAACTTTAAATTCAGCTTTAGCGTGACGTCAAAACATCAAAGGGTCTCATTCTTCTCTGATGATCCCAGTTTAATAGAAGCTGAGAGCTGTCACGATTGCTTAAAATATTTTCAGGCCTCTTATCTCATGATCATAACTTGATTCAGTAATTTTCTTTGGAATTTTGTTTTTGTTGGGTCCATACAAACGGTTATGCAGAAAAAAATGATTTGCTCATATTATTAGCTATGTAATGAGTAGTTTTCTTGAGACATGACATGTAATACTGGATGTTGAACATGTTCACATTGCAATAATAATTATTACATGCAAGCTGGTTTATTCTGGGACACCTCATATTGTGAAGGACTGACTGCATGACATAAGTGGCTCTGGATCAACCATCGTCCCACAATGACAGCAGAGTTTAAGTTGTGATCATGAGTAAACTATTTCTTATGTAACAGAATAATTAAATCTGAGTCATAATGAGTGAATAATGAAGTTGTAATCTTGAGATAACTGGACTAAAATTACTCCCATCACTCAAGTCTTGTGTTCCCTTTGACCGATCACGACCCGCAGCCAGCCAATAGGATGCCTTCTTCTGAATGTGTCACTCAGACCTCACTTACAGCTGGAGAATAAATAAAGATGTTTCACAAACTGTTCTGATCCTGAACTGGTTTTTGTTTGGTTTTAACTAAGGAAACATTTTATTACTTGTGTTAAAACCTGTATTTCTTTTGTTGTGATTCAAATGTTTAAGATTTGAGTAGAGTCCCTCAAAGAGTACAGACAGGAGGTGAAGAAACAACAAGAGAGCAGCAGCAGTTTGTCTCACCTTCACATTTTATTATTAAATCACATCAGACAGCAGAATAAATCCTGTGACTGTCCGTCACTTCAGACCTCTGAATTTTCAATGATACTTCATTTCTCTCCAACATCCACTTCATCACAGAACGGTTCTGTCCTTGTCTCAGTCTAAAAAAGTCCAATTAACAGTCAGTAAACTGTCTCTTGTGTCGGCTCATTGGTCACTGTGGCAGCAGCCAATCAGGAGCCGTTATCAGTGTCCATGTCATCAGTGTCGTCGCCCTCTGAGCGGCAGATCTCCTCCAACGCCAGCTCTGAGAGACAGAAAACAGGAAGCAGGAAAAAGATGGGTCTGTTAACGTCTGAGTTCTGAGTGGCCAAAAGTATGTGGACACCTGAACATTCCCAGTAAGATGTGAAATTGAAACTAAGGATGCCATATAAGGTTGTCAATGATACGACATGTACAAATCCTAATGTAATAAAAACATGTCATACCATAATATTAATATTTTGACATTGATGTAGTTAAACTGTAATAACAGACAGCAGCAACACACATGGCTGAAAGAGAAAACATCCATACTGACCTGATTAAGTGGATCAGGGATCGGCCATGACATGACTGATACACATTGAAGTTCCCATGAAACTGTTAGAGAACTATTTGATTCTGCATATTTACATCTTTCCTGTAAAAACACAAAGCTAGGGACGGTCTTGTCATGGATATTGATTGCCATTTACCGTAACCAACAGAGCTGAACGTGTGTTACACATCCCTGCCAGATTTCAGATTGACAGCGGCTACTAACTCGACACGAAGAACAGCGATGAGGACAGCCTGCTCTCTGTGGTTGAGAACATCTTGCCGCCACTAATGCGCACAGCTGCAGATTTTACCAACAAACTGCACAGGCATGAAATCGAGGAAAAAGATGACCACGACAAAGTCATGTTGGAGTGAAGCCATGATACATGTTTGAGCTGAGATCTGAAGCCAGCAGTGCTGCTGGTCGCAGGCTCACCCCTACGATGGAGATGACGCATTCCACTTATAGGCCTGTGTCTATATTATTACGTTTCACTGGGCACAACATTAGTATACACCTCCCAGTCCAGGATGAGTCACCAACCTTTTTTTTAAAATCTTTTTTCCAGGAAAGGAAAAACTCTAAATTACTTTGTTTGTCGTTGGGCCAGATACTGTCATATATGTGACAATCAGCACAAGACATATGAGATTAAAAACCCCTTAAAGGGATAGTGCACCCAAAAATGAAAATTCAGCCATTATCTACTCACCCATATGCCGATGGAGGCCCTGGTGAAGTTTTAGAGTGCCCACATCCCTTGCGGAGATCGGCGGGTGGAGCGGCTAGCACACCTAATGGTAGACGGCGCCCCAGACTAACGTCCAAGGACACAAAATCGAATCCACAAAGTATCTCCATACTGCTCATCTGTAGTGATCCAAGTGTGCTGCAGCCGCGACATAAAAAGTTGTTTCGAAAAACATATGAACTCTGTTTTTAGCCTCACTGTAGCCTGTAGCTCTGACTGCTTCTCTGTGCTCCACGTTCA